>NC_057800.1:5599848-5600393 GCF_018294505.1 Triticum aestivum
GCAGAAAACAAAACAAAAAAACTGGAAAAATAGCAACAATAAGTATTTTGTTGTGAGTAGAAACAAAATAGAATAAATAAAGCAACAAAGAAAACAAAAAAAACAAAAAAAGTGTTTTCAAATTTGAAAACTAATGGCATTAACAAAACATTTATAATTTTTTTTGAAACTAAAAGGATAAAGAATTAAAAAATAAAGCAAAAAATAAAAGAAAATAAATAAAGCAACAAAAAACAAAAAAATGCCACCTACTAGGCCCCCACGGCCTGAATACGACTAGAAACCCATCCAAGGGCCAGGATTCAGGCCCGCAGGAGGCCCAGTAGGCCCACAGGCATAGCAGTGACAATTAGGCCCGTAAGCCTGCAATGGAGAGGAGCTCGAGAGGGGTGCGGCAGTGGGGCTTATAAACCACTGCGCACCCCTCTCAACTAGCAAGGTGGGACTAAACTTTCGACGCAGCAGCCGCACAAGGCCTTTGGTCCCGGTTGGTGGCACCAACCGGGACTAAAGGGGGCCATTGGTCACGGTTCGTGGCACAAACC
>NC_057800.1:5600885-5602603 GCF_018294505.1 Triticum aestivum
GCTGTCCCTCGAGCTCACGCCGCCCCTCGAGCTCGCTGTCGTCCCCAAGCCCGAGCCGCCCCCGATCTCGCCGTCATCCCCGAGCCCTCCTCCCAGAGCCCGTGCCGCCCTCGCCGATGCCCTCGCCGCCGCCCTCGCCGATTCCCTCGCCGTCGCCCTCGCCAGTCAACCTCGCTGCTGTGAGCCGCCGCCACCTGTTTATCATTTTTTTATTTTTTTGTACATATATATAATGTATATATGTATGTGGCTATATGTATGTATAGATGTTCATATATGTGTATTATTTTTTTGTTCAGAGCATTTTTTGTTCATATATGTATTTTTTTGTTTATGTGTATTATTTTTTTGTTCATAGCATTTTTTTGTTCATATTTTTTTCATAGCATTATTTCCATGTATATATGTATGTGGCTATGTATGTATAGATGGATAGCATTTTTTTTTCATGTATTCATTGCATTGTCGATATACCCCCTCCCAGTTAACTTCGACAGGAGGGGGTCGATATAAACCTCCCCGATAACTTCGACATGAGGGGGGGTCGATATACCCCCTCCCTGATAACTTCGACATGAGGGGGGGTCGAGAACTAGTTTAGGGGGTCGAGGGTTGAGAACTAGTTTAGGGGGTCGAGGGAAGAAGGGGAAGAAGAGGGAGAAGAAGAGGGAGAAGAAGAGGAGAGGAAGAAGAGCAAGTCTTCTCCTCTATTCTTTCTTCTCTTCTTTTTTCTTCTTCTTCCTATATGTATTAGTTATTTTTATTTAGGTTGTTAATTAGTAGATATTAATTTTGTTCATATATGTATGGATGCATGTGATATGTATGTATGTATGCATGTATTGGGATGTCGTTGTCGATATACCCCCTACCCGATAACTTCGACATGAGGGGGTCGAGAGGGGGTCTAGGGTCGTCGAGGGTTCAAGGGGTCGAGGGGTCCAGGGTTGTCGAGGGTTCGAGGGGTCGAGGATCGCCGAGGGGTCGAGAGAGGTTTCCTAGTGTCAAAGTATTGAAGAAATCCATGGCTTCATCATTAGCCGGAAGTAACCAGGGCATGACGAAGTCCTCCAAAGTTATTTTGGAATGGTGTCCCGGATAGGATAATTTGCCTTTTTGTATGAATTTCAGCAAAGGCCTTCCAAATAATGATATTTGGAAGGTTCTTGCTGAACTTTGTACCAAAAAGCGAATTATCTTATTTGGGACTCCGTTCCAAAATAACTTTGGAGAGCTTCGACCATCATGCACCTGTTACTTTCGCCTAATGATGAAGACATGGTTTTGTTGAATTCTTTGACACTAGGCAACCTCCCGACCCCTCGAACATGAGAGGAAGAAGAGGATAAAAAAAGAAGAGGAAGAACAAAAAAAAGAGGAGAAGAAAGAATAGAGGAGGTCTTCTCCTCTTTTTTTTCTTCTTCTTCCTCTTTATTTTATCGGGAACGAGGGACGTCGAGGGTCGCCGAGCGGTAGAGGAGAAACCCTAAATAGAAAGTATCGTCGGTGTGAGATACATGTACCGTCGGTGTCGGAAACTACATCCACGTCCCACAAGTGGCGCGGGCTTCGACGCCCACGTCACTTGTGGGACGTGGATATAGTGTCCGACACCGACGGCCACATGTATCTCACACCCACGATACTTGCTATTTAGAGGGTCAGGGTCAGGGTCGCCGAACGATAGAGGAAACCCTAAATAGAAAGTATCGTCGGTG
>NC_057800.1:5603334-5625261 GCF_018294505.1 Triticum aestivum
GACACTACATCCACGTCCCACAAGTGGCGCGGGCTTCGACGCCCACGTCACTTGTGGGACGTGGATGTAGTGTCCGACACCGACGGCCACATGTATCTCACACCCACGATACTTGCTATTTAGGGTTTCCTCTATCGCTCGGTGACCCTCGACGACCCTCGTTCCTGATAAAAAAAAGAGGAAGAAGAAGAAAAAAGAGGAGAAGAAAGAATAGAGGAGTTCTTACTCCTCTATTCTTTCTTCTCCTCTTTTTTTTTCTTCTTCCTCTTCTTTTTTTATCCTTGAAGCATTGTCGAGGCCACCCCAAACCCTAGAGAAGCAGCGTCGAGGCCACCCCAAACCCTAGAGAAGCAGCGTCGAGGCCACTAATTAATATTAGTTCTACGTTTTTGCCACTAATATATCCATCTATTATGTTTGAATAATAATTCCCATGTTGTCAATATTTGTAGAAACTATGGACACCGCCCGAGATGAAGTACAAGAAGAGTTGTTGGGGGACATAATCGCACAAGGAAGTGATGCCATCTGCTCGTTGTTTCTCAACGAGACCGATGGTCTGGAAGTAGCTGATTATGATGGCTCCGGTGACCTAATGCCGGTGCAAGAAGGAGACCGTGAGGACGGCTCCGGTGACCCAATTACGGTGCAAGAAGGAGACCGTGATGACGTCTCCGGTGACCGAACCGAGTCCGGCCATGTGTATATATTAGTTAAGCTTCTGCTGACTAGCTAATTGATGCATTCATTGTTTTGGTATGTACACATATTAATTAAGTCTTTGTTCTTTTTTCTAGCCCTCCGGATCGAGCACAACTTCGGTAAAGAGACGAGGCCCGAAGAAAAAGTTGAGCTCGAATGAAAAGTTTGAGATCATAGCAATCACGCCCGACGGCCAACCGATTGAACCCCTCCGGACAAAGAGCGCATTTGTTGCTCAGTGCGGGGTTTTGGTTAGGGACAAGATCCCGATCAGCATCCAGCAATGGTTTAAGCCGGCTACAGAAGACCCTGAGGTGTCTTATGTCAATGATATGCAGAAAAATGATCTTTGGACTGAGCTGAAGTCAAATTTCACCCTACCGCCAGAGGATAAAACAGAGAAGCCAGTTAAAGAGCAATTAATCAAGTCTTTTGCTCCTAAGAGGATGGCAGAACTATTCAGGAGGTGGAAGAAAGAGCTGAATAAGTTTGTCAAAAATAATGAGACACCAGAATTCAAGGGCAGATACGACAAGATCAGAGATCACTGGCCCGCATTTGTGGCCCACAAGACATCGGAAAAGAGTAAGAAGATGTCGGTGACAAACAAGCAAAATGCTGCGAAGAAGAAGCATCACCATCGCACGGGGTCAGGTGGCTACCTCGTAGTCCAGCCTAAGTGGGCCAAGACTGAGAATGATCTGGTTGATAAAGGGATCGAACCAGAGACAATTAACTGGCCAGACCGTTGCCGGACTTGGTTCTTCGGGGCTGGCGGAACCTTGAAACCTGTAACAGGGAAGTGCATTTGGACGAACGATCGAATGGACATACCAGTCAGGAAGCTTTAGCACTATATCAAAGCAGCGCAGCAAGGGACGTTCTTTCCATACAGAGAGAACAACGAGCTCACAATGGCCCTCGGGAATCCTGAGCACCAGGACGGACACGAGGCACGCCAGGCTCCATTCCGTGGAAGGTTGGGTTTCCGGACGCAGGCGGTTACAAATCCCATGAGAGGAGGAAAAAAGTGGAGCAGACCCAAATGCAGGCGCTGCAAGCAAGGGTACAAGCGATAGAGGAACGAGAAGCAAATCACAGCAAATGTACTGCCGAAGCTTCCACAGAAGCTACCCCGCCATCTCAGCGGAGAAGCAGCGTGGCTTCCACTGAGCTGCTTCAGCCGGAGCATGCCTTGACGGCTCGTGCCAGCTATCCCGTGGATGCTATCACAGAGTCTCAAAATTGCCACCTTATGACGCAATGGATGAATTTGAAGGTCAAGGCGGCTGTTGGCTCTATTTATCCTACTGAACCCGGCGCAACTTTTCACTGCCGGCCGATTCCAGAAGGATATGCTAGGGTGATGGTGGATGAAATAACGGAGGGATTTGAGGACCTCCAGCTTGACCACCCTACCGGTGAAGGGGAGACTAGGCTGGGAACTATTCAGCGTAGAACCCACACTTCCGTGCCTCCTATGCCTGCATCCACATGCCTGTAGAACCTACACTTATGTGCCTGCATCCACATGCCTATAGAGAGGCTCCACTTCAGCACTAACAATCTCAACACTAAAAAAAATACTGTAGCACACAAAAAAACCCAAGCCAAGCATAACGAATCTTGATGCCCAAACGGACGGTTGAAGATTAGAGACGGTTCGATGATTTCCATCTCTCCCTCCCTCTTCTACTAGCTTGCTTCCCCTTCCGCAAAGTAAATCTTGAAACCTTCATCACTCCCGCATGCTCTCCTCCTTCCTTCTGCACACAAACACAAACTCGAAATCGAGTTCGCGTCACCGGACAACCGCCACCGCGTCCGCCAACCACACTCAAATCTGACATACAAACAGCCACACTCTGCCTGCGACAACACCAATAACCCCACCGGCTGCAGCGACCGACGGCGAGGACTTCAACAGCGGCGGCGGAAATCGCAACAAAAAAGGAGCAACGACACAATAAGCGGATGGAAGCGAAGAACACCGCACAAGCAACTGAAGGTAATTATCATTCTATCCCACTCCATTCCACCGGGTAGATCGTAGTGATTTTTCCACTTCCAGGAAGAGCAACCCTTGCCACGCTACCAAGGAGTTTTCTAATAACCTAAATCAATTTGCCTAACAAATTGAACTAGCGCAGAGACAAGATTTTATAGAAATGCTACTGCTCTCCGCCCTGGGATTTTCGCCATACGATTTGTGCTCAAAGGTAAAAACCCTAAAACATCAGTAACTAGAATACGTCGATAGATCCAAACCCCGCAAGCATCCTGAGAGGCCAAAACTGATAACCGTACGAGATTTTCTACATCCCTTGTCCCGTCAATGTAACCGATTTTCAAATTAAGTGCCTCTGTTGTGAAATACTGTGAACCCTGTGCTTCTAGGGTAAAACAACCCGTGCCTCTCTATCCATGCAAATTTGTTTTCACACCACGCAAGTTTTTTTTTCCTGTGACACTCGACTCTGCTTCTAACACCTGCCCATTTTTTATGCAGCAATGACAAATCCTCACGAAGAAGCTAAAACTCAGCAAAATACTGACGAAGACCCTGCTGAAGAGCATGCAAATCAGCAAGCTCCTTTCAAAGGTTTGAGCAAAAAGTCTCCACTGTCCATCTACAAAAAACTATATTGAGAGTTATTAATAACTTAACATCTATCGTTGACAACATAATTAAATATGTCTACAAATAAAACTACCTGCCACTTTTTATATATTTCTTTATAAAAAACATTAAAAATGTTTGCACACTATCTTATTTTTAATTCAAAAACAGTTTAACTTACCCAATAAATCTTGAACTATCATTGATGATATTCCTCCAATTATGAAATATCACCTACAGAGTGCATTTTTGTCTCAGAAAATGCTTTACCCTAACTTCACTACCCCAGCTGCACTCATAACCATAATTAATATTTTCTTCCATCCCCTGATTAGCTCAATCGGTAACAATAGTAATAACCTATCTTAACCCAAGAAAATAAAACTAAAAATCCCCTTATGCATAATCATGGAAGATATATATTTTAAATGTGTATCAACTATTTTTGGACGAAAAGAACATCCTTTTTTGTTACCTGGTCATTATACAGGACACGAAGATGGTGATATTCAAAGCGTAGAAACAGGCAGCATGTCTCCTCATTCATCAGAAAAGGACACAGAACAAAACATGAGGAACAAACCACCTGCGAAAGAAATGATAACTTACACCAGGCTCAACAAGAATAATAATCTAAAAACAAGCAAAAAAAGAGGAAATCAGATACAAGCACTGTTTTTACTCCTGGAGCAAAAAGGCAAAAGCAAGAGGACAATGCTGAAAACATCATCGACACTAGTACCTTGCAACATCAGCCACTACCTCTAATGGTACTCCTGCCAACAGCACCAACCGCCATGAAGAAACAAGGTGAACGCAAGAAGAAATACAAACGACGAAGGGTAGAAAAAGAACAAGACGATACCAACAGCAAAGGTTCAGATACCAATGATGACGACGATGACAGGGAACATGATGCAGATTTCATTCCTACAGACGGCGATGATGCCGAAGAGCATGACACCGACGCAGAACATGACGACGATGTAAAAACACACTTATGTACTAATTTTGAATACCAGTATTAAGGACTCCGGATCTAATGTTCCTTTCTAACAAAAACCTTTCTTTTTTGTCTTCTGAAACAGAACAAATCAGGACAGAAGTACAGAAAGAGGAGAAAGACACGCGGAAAAGAATTGGCAGCACCAACAGTTGACGAAGAACACCAAGAAACAGATGAAGAGAAATGCCAAATCAAGGCAAGGGCAGCATTCGCTCATGTCAAGAAAGCATGGGGTTTACTTAAAGACCGTCGCAGGCAAGATATTAGGACAGCAGGATTTGGCAGCATAGAGAACTGCAAAATAACGGGCTCCATCTACAGACCACTTGCAGCACACATCTACGACAACCTGGACATAGAAAGCATGACAATAACCTTTGGTGATGGTAACAAAGACAAGAAACTCAAGATTACCAAGGAAGTTATACACAAGGTGTTTGGATACCCAAACGGCACGGAAAAGTCAGCACCAAGGCCAGCGAAGAGCCCAACTTCAATGAAAAAACTGATGTTAGAGCTTGGCTTCAAAAATACAACTTTCAGGCCAAAAGAACTGTTCACAGAGCTAAATGAATTGGTGGAACTAGATGACGAACAGTCAAACAGGAAATCAATTAAAATATTTTTCCTTATTTTTTTCCACAACGTTGTTTGCGGGTCAAGCGCTGCTATCTTCGCCCGACAAGCTATAATGGTAGAGGACATGGACTATCCAGAGATGGCAAAGATGGATTTCTGTGAGGTAATCATCGAATGTATTAAGGAAGGAGCCAAGATATGGCAGAAACACAGAAATTTGCCTCAGGAAGAAAAGAACAAAAAGCATGTCAATGGTTTGGCACAGGGGCCAGTAATCATGTACCTCGACTCCCTGCTGCTGCCAACCGACACAAAAGAAATGCGGATGATTGCAAAGAAAATGGACAAGACCTCATTACCACGAGCAAACCATCTCAAAGAGAGTGACCTAGCGAAAATAGCTAGAGCAGACATGAAAAGGGATGGAAAAGCACGACCAGATGACTATGAATTTGGCAAAATACAGGTATAGCTATATTGTACATAAATCAGTCCTTCCCTTTTTGAAAATGGTTTCCATTCTAATTAACTACATTCCACCAAAACGAGGCAGACATGGAAAGGAACAGCAGAGAGGATCTTCTATGCCAACACAGCATCAACTTCGTCTTCAATTCGGCAGATAGCAGGAGAACATCGCAAACAACAGCAACACCAGAACACGACCAAACTTCTACCACCCCAGTGGCCTAGCAGGCCCACAGGGCAGCGGCCCAATTTTTTTATAGTTTTTTTCTTTTCTGCTTTATTTTCTTCTATTTATTTCTAAGTAGTTTTTTTATATAGTTTTTTTCTTTTCTGCTATTTTTTCTTTTCTGCTTTATTTATTTTCTTCTATTCATTTATTTTTATATACCATGCCAAGTTGATGGTTAAAAGTTGATGGTCAAAGTCTGGAGTTATAACCAAAGTTTTAAAAAATCAAATGCCGAAGTGCAACTAGTTTTTTCCATAACAGAAGAAGTCCGGAGTTGTAATAAGTTATTAAAAATAAAAAAAGAGGTGCAATGCTCGTTAATTAGCTTCAAGCGTTCGGAATACTGTAACTGCACTGCACATAGCTCCATGCAGTCTACCATATTCCTCAAGGCTTGAAGCTAAGCAACATGAGCATTGAGCCTCTTCTTCATCGTCTCTGCACTCAAGGATTATAAACCGCTCCTAGTCCCTCTCTCTTCGCGAGGTGGGACTAAAAAACAGCTGACTAAGAAACTGTAGTACTCGTTCATGCCATGAAACCGGTACTAAAGGTGCTCGTGGGGCCCCAGCCTTACCTGACACAACCTCATTAGTACCAGTTCATGGCACGAACCGGTGCTAAAAGTTCGCCACGAACCGGTACTAAAGAGCTCCTCCTGCCTAGCAGTTGGAACCGGTACTAAAGAGCTCCTCCCGCCTAGCAGTTGAATGGTGCATACTGAATGCACAAAAAGTCTGGAGTTGTAATAAGTTTAAAAAATGAAATGCCTTTGTAACAGATGAGTTTAATTTCGTCAGAAACCCGAATACTTCGAAAGAGATTGTCTAGTTTGTAAACGAAGTGCATCTAGTTTTTGCCGTAACCCTCTCTACTTTTTTGAACAAGATATGTGGGTGAAATGATGATACCATGCCAAGTTTCAACTTTTTCAAAGTTCATTTGTAGTGCTTTTCAATTTCCAGGTCATTTAGTTCTCAAAACAAATCATTAAATGCATGAAAAATAGCAAATGAAGGCATAAATGGTTGAAAGTTGATGGCCTCGCTTTGAATGGTGCATACTAAACACAAAAAATATAAGAGCATTTAGATCATGATATTATATTTCTTTACAGTCTGAATTGTCAATATGATCTTATACATCAAAAATACTATGATCATCAATGATCTTTTTATGTACAATCTAAATTGTCAATATGAGTCCTCAATGATTTATAAACCGGTGAA
Source organism: Triticum aestivum (assembly GCF_018294505.1). NCBI lineage: Eukaryota > Viridiplantae > Streptophyta > Magnoliopsida > Poales > Poaceae > Triticum > Triticum aestivum. The sequence goes on from NC_057800.1 coordinate 5,610,168, forward strand.
GACTCATATTGCGGCCACAAATTCTACACATAGAGTTCAATGAAGACCAAGTGCTTGTGATAGTTTGAGAAGTAACATATTTAAGGTGGTAAAAGCCTTGTTAGGCAAATGAGGTGGGACTAAAAACAGCTAGCCATAACCTCATTAGTACCGGTTCGTGGTACGAACCGGCACTAAATGGTGATGGTGGGGCATAGCCTAGCCGCAGGCTGACACAGCATCTTTAGTACCGGTTCGTGGCATGAACCGGTACTAAAGGTTCGCCATGAACCGGTACTATTGATCGCCGCCATGAACCGGCACTAATGTACCATTAGTGCCAGCTCAAATTCAAACCGACACTAATGTGCTTCACATTTGACCCTTTTTCTACTAGTGCTAGCATATGGAGACAATGCCCCGGTACAAAGAAACACCCTTGGGCAGAACGAATTGTTTCCTATAAAGAAGCGTCATCAGGTAGATAAAACCAAAGATGCACGGATGCACAGACAAATGAATCATGGATGCATAACTTTCATATTATGACACCTCTCAAAGCATATTCCTCTGGACTTTCCCTTCCAGCAAGCGGATGAGGAGCATGGGAAGGCGGCTGTAGGGGAGGGGGAAAAGATTTAGGGTTGGAGACGAGGGTACAGGGATGAAGGAGAAAGCAGACGGGCGCGGGCCTCACGACGGCCTGTACGTCGAGCGCGTCCCTCGCACGGAGCGGTGGTCTTTTCCCTCGCGTGGTGCAGTGCGCTCGCCTGACCCTCGCTGTTTTTTCCCACGCACGATCGCGGTGCGGTGGTTTTTCTTTGCGTGGTGCGGTGCACTCGAGCCATCGGTTGTGAATACGAGTCCTTGAGGGTTTATATGTTCAATTCCTGCTGGAAGCCTAAAGTTCAGTACTGGTGAAAAGGTTTCTTCATGCTGCTCCGAGTGTTCTTTTTGCAGTTTTTTAGGGTGGTGTATGAGGCTTCAACGCTTCTTCACAAGATTGTAGAAGGGTCTGAATTTGCTAATGATAGAAATGAAATGATCCCATCAATGTTGGAGGATTCCTCCATATTAACGTTGTTCTTATTGAAGTGAGAATTTTGGATATTTTACATTCATGCCCATGAAGAATTGTAATTCTGAATTTATAAATGCATTCTGAGATTATCTATAAATCAATAAATGCAATTGGACTTCTGCTTCTTGAATCGTTGTCATGCAGTGACGGACTGTACCAGTTGGCAGCTTCTTGGTTGTCATACCTTCTTACTTATCACTTCTTGAAAATGTGTTCAAGTGATACATTTCTCACAGTGAATAAAAAGCATATACAAAGGCTTGCATCCAACCAAAAAATTACACAAGACTTACAAGGAACTATTCGTCGAACAAAATGTCACATCATCAACACCAACGAATCAAACGGGCTCTCTTACTGGCGCGGTGATATGCCGTGCTTTTTCTGCGCTTGTATAACCATACACTTGTAGTACATGTGTGTACAAGAGCAATGCTTTTTAGAACTCACAGCTGCTTCTGAGAGCCCAATAACTGATGGGCAGCACTGGAGTTGCTTAATTAGTAGGCAACTAATTCTAGCGTAATTCATTAGCCACCGGCACAAAGCAGTGCCAGCCTAGCACATGTGCATGCGTCACTTCACTTCACTTTCCATGTGTGTTGACCTTGGCCTCCCTAAACAAGTCTCATGTGACTGTCATCGATGTTAATCTCGGCATCTTTCCTTTTCCATGCATGCAATCCAACAACTAATCTCCTTCACATCGACCCAACCATCTGCCACTATGCATTATGACTCGTTCCACATAGATCAAATTGCCTAATCATACGTGCTTTTTTGGGAGAAAAGTATACAGATCAAAGAGAACGGTTGTTTTTTTCTTCAAGAGGGTGGTTGATGTACGGACGTGGAGTATTTGCACCCGAGCTCAAATGCTCCTAATGAACAGTAAAATCAGGAAAATAGTACAAAATTCAAAAAATTCTGTTTTTTTTGCGTTAACCTTTGACAAATGTTCTATGTGCTTGTAAAATTTATAATGAAAGAATATTCCTGGAAGTCGTGAAAAAAAACAAAATTGATACTCCAAAAATGCTAATTTTTAAAGCATTTTGGAGTACTGAATTTTTTTATCATGACTTCCACGGTTGTCATTTCTTGATGAAAATTTTCAAACATAGAAAACTTTTGTCAAAGGTGACCATAAATAAAATTCAGATTTTTTTTGAATTTTTTCATCTTCTGTCGATTTTACTGTTCACCAAGGTCATTTGAGCTATCAAGCAGAATAACACTTTGGTTGATGTACCTCCAAGCCACGGGATTATGCCCCCCCCTCTATGTCAGCCCAAAATCTAGGCCAAGCCTCTCCTAATTGACCTGTCTATTTAAGGCATTTCCTCCATTTTCCATGCAAAAAATGGCATTGCCTCCATTCCATTTCTTGTAAACCGTAAAAATTAGCGGACGACTCTTTTGATTTTAGTCCACAACCACCCAAACCTAGCCCAACCTCAATCTGATTCATGAGATCCCCTTCTAAACCACAACCCTCCATGCCACGGGAGACACTCGAGCTCCTCCGAGCGGTGCGTAGCTTCACGCACACGATCTCCACCTCATGTCGACGAATGATGAGCCGCTAGCGACTAGAAGCAGCGAGTCATCGTCGTGGGATCCTCTCCCTTCCTCCTTTCCCTCTCAACTCTATTTCTTCTTACCGGGGAACCAACCAGGCCGAAGCAGCTCGCCGCTAACCAAAATCGAGGACCCTCGCCTCCTCACTCCTGGATCATTTCGTTCCGTCCCTCTCTAGCCCTCACTATGAATGTCCCCAAGCAGATGCTCTCTGCCGCCATGCTCGACGGAGCCTCGAGCTCGTCTGCATCGCCTACCTGTGTCCTAGCTTGCTTAATGCATGTGGGCCAGCCGACAGCTTGCCCGCAACAATCCGACTGCCTCTAGCCAAGCAACCTAGCTAGATCTGCTAGCCCATCTAGCAGTCATGCCACCTTGCTTTGCTCCTGTCACCAACCGCCCATTGTTCTAGAAGGTGGGTGCCCCTCCTATATCTCACGTGCATGCATTTTAGCGCCTCTCGCTCGCTTGCTGGCCTCCTGTAACGGGCTTTTGGCACAGTAGTGAGTCTGCTATGCACCGTGTAGTGGTTTTGTCACGGCAGATGTCCTCTTGAAAGGACTTAGTCGTGGAACCATCTCTACGGGTTAGCCTGAAGGGGTTAAAGCAGACAGGGGACGTAAGAGAGTTTATACTAGTTCGGCCCCTTCGATGAAGGTAAAAGCCTACGTCTAGTTGTGATGGAATTGATGGGGTTTCGATGACCAGGGAGCGAATATGCTTCGCCTAAGTCTCGAGTTGTTGTCTGTTGTCCTGAACCGCCGCTGGGTCATCCCCTTATATACATGGTTTGATGCCCGTCGGTTTACGGAGTCCCGAGACCGGCTCATAAGCGTGTCCGGTTTGGTCTCCACTACTTCTATCTTACAATACAAGTTACATACCAAAAGCTGGTTTACAGCTACAGGCCTTAAACCAGTCCTGGGCCCTGGGCCTTACACAGCATCCTCATTTGTCATCATGGGCTTCAAGCATAACCAACTACTGATGAAGTTAACCCGACCTCTCCTGGCCGGTTTACACTCAATAGTAATATCCCCAACATTAGGCCCCAGATTGATTTCAACAGGTTCATGTCAATCCTTAATAAAAACTTTGTCTTCAACATCTTCTCATAATTTGGTAAACCGCCGTGACGTCATCTTGTCAGATCGTGGTAAACCGTCGTGACGTCATTTCTTAAAAACTATGTATGACACCTCTTCATTAATGGGTCTCCGACAATCGAGGCAACAGCTCCGCCTCACTTCCAAATTTGCGGCCCCTTGATTTTTGCACCTGACACTTATCCCCTGCTTTTATAAATAGGACCGAGGGGTCATTTTCTTTTCCCCCTTGTGCCTCTTCGCGTCGTCCTCCTTGCGCCGCTCAGCCTCTGGAGCTCCGCCGCCACCGTCGACCATCGTCTCTGCTCCGACCTTGGCTGCTGCATCACCCTGAACGCACCAGAATACCGCGGCGCCCTTCCGCTTCTTCCTTAGCTCCGGTAAGTTCTCTGCCCTTTCCGCCATAGATCTGTTCTAGGGTTTCAACGTTCTCCGGTGTTCATCAGTCGTTCTTTGTTCATACGATGGTTCTTGATAAACTCCTGAATATGTGCTCTGTATAATGGTAGCCTTTAGCCTCTGTTTCCACTTATGCATCTCAAAACAGTAAATCTCATCCGAACCTTCACTCATTGATCCAGTACTGCTTCTTAGATTTTGAATATATTTCCCTTTTCTGATATGCCTTAGATCCAAAACGGCAACATCAACTTGTGAAACCTGTTTTCATTCACTTACACATCTGCAGTCTTAACTCTTCGATGTTTAGACTAGGCAGTTTAACTATCTGCCAAAAATGACAACTCGGTATACACCATTAGTCCCCTTGTTGAACCGCCAAACCCTTTACTAGGGCACTGTTGCATTGTTGAACTCCGGTTTATAGATAGATGACCCCCATTCAGCAAATATGCATCATCATATAACTGTCCAACGTATTCTTGAACCGGCAATTATTGTATTGTAGATCTTGCCATGGCCAGACAAGTGTATGAGTGCAACTGGGTCCCTTCTCGAGTGACTGAGGACCAGCTGAACAATCTGGTGAAAACGGGCGCTTTAAGCGAGAAAAACGTCATTCACTGGAGGGTCCCTGGCACAGAATGTCCCCCTACTCCCCAAGAGGGAGAAGTTATTGTTTTTGCTGATCATTTAAGCCGGGGCTTCAACCCTCCCGGTTCAAAGTTTTTCCGGGATGTCTTAGCCAACTTTGAACTGCGCCCACAAGATATCGGTCCTAACTCCGTAACCAATATCTGCCACTTTCAAGCCTTAAGTGAGGTTTACCTTCAGGAGGAACCTTCAGTAGAGCTATTTAGGGACTGCTTTCACCTGAACTGTCGCACAAAATTCAAAGACAGACCCAACAAAGAACTGGGCGGTATGGCGATTCAGAAAAGGAAAGAAGTCACCTTCCCTCATGCCAATCTTCACAGCCACCCCAAAGAATGGAACTAGGCATGGTTTTATTGCAAGGACACCTCTCCTTCTGAAGAAAATCCCCTGTCGGGTTACCGTCCGGAACGTCTGAGCAATACACACCCTTTTCCTCAAAGGCTGACTGCCAAGGAGAGAAGCAAATATGCTCCTCAACTATCCAAGCTTAGGGCCTTCGTGGCAAACGGGTTGACAGAGGTTGATTTTGCTCGCTGCTGGATATCTTGGAGCGTACTGTCCTTAAGCCAGCGCCCCAGTTTGATGTGCGAGTATACAGGAGATGTAAAGGATGCTCAACGACACATTGATATCTAGCTTACAAACGATGAAGTTACTGAAGCTGCGAAAAAGAGGTTGAATGAACCGGAGGATGTTTGTGCTCAAACCGGCCTACTCCCCTTTTGCGCCATCAACAAACCGCCAGTAGTAAGAATCAAACCATCTGCATATCTGAAATTGCTTCTGTCTAAATATTATCTGAAAATGTTATTATTTTTGACAGGCCGATGATCCGTTCTGGAACAAGAAACCTTCACAAGATAAATCGGTGAAGCCAACCCGGCAAAAGACCAAATCTGTGAAGAAGCCTACTAGTAGGAAGAGAACCACTGCATCCTCCAATCCACCGGCTGACGATGATGTGGGTAACCCGGATCTTGAGGTAGAACTTGACTCACTTGGCTTATTTTTCATATGCCTTATTGATGATGATTATTGCCAAGACGATGCTGAATTCAGTTACGCCGATACTGCAGAGGTAATCGTTCTTTCCTCCGATTCAGACCCTTTGCCTTCACTAAAGACCGGTCGGGCAAACCGGAAAGTTAAATTTCCTCATCCTCTTGCTTACTTGGATCCAAACTTTCCTGTGAAGACACAACAGCACGAAGCTCGCCGCACGACCCGGCACAACGGCCACGTAGCTACCTCCGCTGGTTTACCAAACAGTCCGGTTCGAAAACGCCGTTCAGAGGTCTCTAATTGCCTTGTCACTTAATTCCCTAAAGCAGGTTATTTTCGTCAACCTCTTAATCCGTCTGATTCCAATTATCAGGGCACTTCTCATTCCTCCTCTGGTGAGTCGTCAGCTAACAATCTTCCACCTCTCAAAAGGGTCATTGGGTAAGTTGTTCACTTGCCTTATCTTTAACATGTATTTTATACGTTATATTGACCTTCATGCTTGACTTTCTCAGTGCCAAACCCAGACCAAGCAAGAAAGCTCGCCTGAACAAAACGGCAGAGGAAAATACATCTGCTGAACCGGAGAGAATACCAGATCCTGCAGAGGCCAACCTTGATGATGTGCTGAATGACCCACCACCACAAGACCATGACTTTGTTGCTGAACAGGCAGAGGTTGACACCACAGGCCCTGTTGATCAGCCGACCAGCTCTATTTGGACTGATAAACCGGCTAGTCCAGCAAAGAATACTGACAAACCGGCGACCCCAGTACAAACCAGTGAAGAAAAAGATGATGATGTCCTTATTCTGGCTTTGGCCATACTGAACCAAGTAATCCTATTGCTTTTTCAAGACATACTGCCAAAGAGGAATTCTCTGCGGTTGGCAAAGGCAAATGGAATGCTGATTTGTCAACATATGCTACTCTGAATGCTCAAGATCTCCATTTTGGCTATCTGAACCGACTGTATACCAGCCGCGATTATGAAGCCGGTATGGTCAATATGATGAAGGAAAAATATGAGGTAACTTCCTATATGCTTCTCTGCTTGTCTTATTTCATAGCTTATCAACTCCAATATCCCCCAAGTGATGGTTTAAGATATCAACTTAAACCAGGACTTGTAGTAAGTATTCAATGTGAACCTCAATTGCATCTTTAACCTTGCTGACGTAGCCCCCAAGGGCCGGTTTAACTTTATAAAGATAAACCGGGACTTTATAAAAGAAAATTTCTGTATCAGTAGACTTTGAATAAATAGCCGTTAGCCCCCAAGTGCCAAGTTGAATACTTGTATTGAGCTTGGGACTTTGTAGAAACTGTACAATGAAGAGCAAATATGCATTAGCCCCCAAGTACCAAGGGCATAACTTGTTATGTGGTTGGTACTTCAAATTTGTATTGTCATTTCATCATATAACTATCTCTATGCAGGCTGAGCTGAGCAAGAGAGAAAATCAAACCGCCGACCTGCAGGAAAACCTTAAGTCGCAACAGGCAGAAACCTCCAAGGCAAAGGAAGAACTGACCAGCGCTTTGAGCGCTATGGAAAAACTTAAAGAGGGCTTCAACAAAGAGCGGGCGGATTGGACGACTGAGAAATCCGCTTTAGCGCAAAGGGCTGAAAAAGCAGAAGCCGCTCTTAAACCGGTTGTTGTTGAATTGACCAGCGTAAAGCGACAGGTTCATGCCATGACTGCAGCTGTATTTGGTAGGTATCCTTGTTTTCTGAATTGAGCAGACCTTGTCATGTAGCTGCCGGTTTACTAACCCTTGCAATGATACAGGAACTCATATTGGCCACTTGGGATCGTATGTGCAGAAGAAGTTAAAAGCTGCCTACACTCTGATAGAGCAACTGTACTCTGGTGCACAACGGATCATCTACACTGCTTCCCACAAAAATTCGTCGCCCACCTTGATCAAAGATACCATTGAAAGGTTATTTATGCTCCCTGCCCGGGTTGAAGAGCTGAAGAAATCTGCTGCTAGAACGGGTGCTTTGACCGCCCTAATCCAGGAAAAAGCGTGGGTGCCTGAATTTTATCCTGTTGAAGCGGCCCAAGGCTATCCCAGCTTGAAGGAAGAAGGGACAAAATTTGATGAAGAGGATCTCCGAACCATAAACCGGGAAGTGCGCCCTCTGGCTTGTCAACTAGTTGAAGAGGCGGATCTTTCCCACTATCATTCCAACTATGATGATAAAAACAAGCAGGTTGCTGCACCAATTCCTGAAGCTGAGAATCTTATCCCGCCAATCCGTAAGCACACTTACGCTCCTGACATTGAACCGTCCCTGCTGATAAGTGATGAAGCTGTATTTCAAGCCTTAACTGGGATCGACTGGGCAACTATTGATTTCCAGCCACTGGGTAGGGAGGAAGAAGTTGAACCAGCGCGAGATGATCCACAACCGTCAGGTCAACCCGGTGACCAAGCGTGAACCGGAGGCCGGTTTAGAATACTACATGCTATGACATGTATTTGATAAAAACAATGATCTTTTTGGGCACTGGAACGCCTTGTAATAGGCTAGTTGACATACTTGGTCTGGTATGCCTTCGTGCATATTTATCTTTAATTGATGCCTGTTTGATTCGTAATACCTAAGATATGATATCCATATTCATCTGTTCAAGCTGTTTCTGCAATCAAGAAGCTTAAAACGCCCTGGCGGTTTACCACTGGGCGGGGCATGATACTCATGTATATAAAACCAAAGATGATAACTTTGGTTAGAACATATAACCAAATATGGAAATATATAATACCTGCCACCATCAGGCATGGTGTTGGCTGGCCAACCTTGTAGCGGGGATGATAACCGAAACTTTGGAGGAGAAAACAACTCCTGTTAATATAAGGCCGGTTTACAATGTAAACCGTTCCGGGTTATGATAAACACCGGTTTACTCCATAATAAGATGGCAACATAAAATCGGACCGGGCAGATAGTCTCTGGATTAAGATTTGACCGTGTACCGTCAATTTGCAATTGACAGTCGAACCGGATTAACAATGTCGCTTTGAAAAAGCAACAGAAAATGTTCATTAAAAAAGAGAACATAACGCAAGCAAAGGCAAAAATAAAAACCATTGTAATCGAGGCTTTAAGCCGATCAAGAGGTGTTACCACGATCGGACATGACCAATCCCCCAAAAGGTGTAGCTATGGTTCGAGTCAGCCAGGTCCCCAAATGATGTTGTGGCATTACGCCGATCAAGAGGTGTAGCTATGGTTCGGGTTCGATCATGCCCCGAAGTGATGCTGTGGCTTTGCGCTGATCAAGAGGCGTTGCTATGGTTCGGATACGACCAAGCCCCCAAGTGATGTTGTGGCATTGCGCCTATCAAAAGGTGTCGCTATGGTTCGGATATGACCAAGCCCCCAAGTGATATAATATAAAGCTGTTGAGAAGCTAAATCAAGGGGTAAACCGGACGCCGCTTTAAGAACAGAAGCTCCATGTAACCACACATGATGTAAAAATAACAGAGACCCCGCTTTATATGAGGTTTCGGTTTATTGTATTAATCATAATATATACATTGTCATAATATGTGCATAAGCAGAGCCTATAGCTCAAGTATAGTAGGGCCGAAGATGAGCAATATTCCACGGTCGGTTGGTCTCCTCCTCCGACTTACGTGAGTCTTTGCGCTCTCGAACATCGATTAGGTAGTATGACCCGTTGTGTAGATTCTTGCTGACCACAAAAGGTCCTTCCCAAGGTGGGGATAACTTGTGCATATCCGTCTGATCCTGGATGAGCCGAAGCACCAATCTCCTTCTTGAAAGGTTCTGGTTCTAACCCGGCGGCTATGGTAGGGACGCAGATCTTGTTGGTAAATCGCCGAACGGGCGACCGCTATGTCACGCTCCTCATCTAACAGGTCGAGAGCTTCTTGCCGTGCCTTCTTGTTGTCCGCTTCAACATATGCCGCTACACGGGGTGAGTCGTGACAGATGTCACTAGGAAGAACTGCCTCCGCTCCATAAACCATGAAGAACGGTGTGTATCCTATGGACCTGTTGGGCATGGTATTGATGCTCCATAACACTGAAGGTAGCTCCTCCACCCAACAACCCGGCGTTCGTTGCAAAGGAACCATAAGCTGGGGTTTGATGCCTCTCAAGATCTCTTGATTGGCCCTCTCTGCTTGACCATTAGACTGTGGGTGAGACACTGATGATACGTCAAGTCGGATATGCTCACATTGACAGAACTCCTTCATGGCACCCTTGGACAAATTGGTTCCATTGTCAGTGATAATGCTATGTGGAAAGCCAAACCGGAAAATCACCTTTTTGATGAATTGAACCGCCATGGCCGCGTCACACTTGCTAACAGGCTCTTCCTCTACCCACTTTGTGAACTTGTCAACCGCCACCAGAAGGTGGGTCTTCTTGTCGTTGGACCTCTTGAAAGGCCCAACCATATCCAGCCCCCAAGTTGCAAACGACCAAGTAATTGGAATCATCCTCAATTCTTGAGCCGGTACATGAGCGTGTCTTGAGAACTTCTGACAGCCATCTCAACGTCTGACCAAGTACTCAGCATCAACATGAGCTGTCAACCAATAAAACCCGTGACGATATGCTTTGGCCACCAAAGATTTTGAACCGGCGTGATGACCATAGTCTCCTTCATGAATTTCACGCAAAATTTCACAGCCTTCTTCAGGAGACACACAACGCTGGAATGCCTCTGTCACACTGCAATGATGCAACTCTCCATTGATAATAGTCATGGGCTTGGACCACTGGATTATCTGCCTGGCCAGAGTCTCATCCTCTGGCAACTCCCCCCGGTTCATATTCGCTAGTTAAGGAACTGTCCAATCTGGGATAACATGAAGGGCCGCCACCAACTAAGCTTCTGGATCAGGAATAGCCAAATCCTCTTCACCAGGGAGCTTGACGGTCGGATTATGCAGAACATCCAAGAAGACACTAGGCAGGACCGGTTTACGTTGAGAACCCAGTCGGCTCAAAGCGTCCGCCGCTTCGTTCATCCGTCGGTCCACATGATCCACCTGATAACCTTTAAAGTGGCCTGCAACAATATCCACCTCACGAAGGTATGCTGCCATGAGCGGATCCTTGGAATCCCAAGTGCCAGACACTTGTTGAGCTACCAGGTCCGAGTCACCGAAGCACTTAACTCGGCTTAGATTCATCTCCTTAGCCATCCGAAGACCATGGAGTAAAGCTTCATACTCAGCTGCATTGTTAGTACAAGGGAACATTAAACGGAGAACATAACAAAACTTGTCACCTTATGGGGAAGTTAATACGACTCCAGCCCCCGAGCCCTCCAATTGCCTGGACCCATCAAAATGAATAGTCCAATAAGTGTGATCCGGCTTCTCTTCAGGTGCTTGCAGTTCTGTCCAATCGTTGATGAAATCCACAAGTGCATGAGACTTGATCACCGTGCGAGGTATGTATTTCAACCCATGAGGCCCAAGCTCTATAGCCCACTTGGCAATCTGGCCAGTTGCTTCCCTGTTCTGGATTATATCTCCCAAAGGAGCAGAGCTGACCACTGTGATGGGATAACCTTGGAAATACTGCTTAAGCTTCCGGCTTGCCATGAAAACTCCATACACCAACTTCTGCCAATGTGGGTACCTTTGCTTGGACTCAATAAGCACCTCACTGATATAGTAAACCGGACGTTGAACCGGATATTCCTTGCCTACCTCCTTGCGCTCCACCACAATAGCCACACTGACTGCTCGAGTGTTAGCTGCCACATATAACAACAATGGTTCCTTATCAACCGAAGCAGCAAGAACCGGTGGATTAGCCATGTGTCGTCCTTCTTAAGGACGAGCACCGGATTAGCTAACCATTTAGGATGGAAAACTTCAACGATAAATCCAGCCGCTAAGAGCCTGGCCACTTCCTCTCCAATAGCTTTGCGTCTTTCTTCATTGAACCGACGGAGAAACTGCTTCACCGGTATACTTAGGATCAACATTAAGAGTGTGCTCAGTGAGTCCTCTCAGTACACCTGGCATGTCAGAAGGCTTCCATGCAAAGATGATCCGATTCTCACGGATGAACTCGATGCTGAACTGCTTGGACGAATCGCCAGGTACAAAGTCAACAAGCTTAGTCTCAGCAGCCAATTTAAACTTCAGGGCCGGATCATGCTTTGTAGTTGGCTTCTTCAATGAAGTCATATATGCCGGATCAACATTATCTTTGTAAAATTTTAACTCTTCTGTGGCACAAACCGACTCAGCATAGGCCGCATCACCTTCTTCACACTCCAGAGCGATCTTGCGGCTTCCATGGATGGTTATGGTTCCTTTGTGACCCAACATCTTGAGCTGCAGATAAACATAACAGGGTTTAGCATAAGCCGGCCGTCCAAACAGGGCGTGATACGGACTTCTGATTTTCACCACTTCAAAGGTCAACGTTTCTGATCTGGAATCGTGATCATCTCCAAAAGCCACCCCCAGATCTATCTTACCAACAAGATACGCTGATTTACCAGGCACTACACCATGGAACACCGTATTGGACGGTTTAAGATTTTCATCGGTTAACCCCATGCGACGGAAGGTTTCATAGTAAAGGATATTGATATTGCTTCCTCCATCCATGAGTACCTTGATGAACTTATAACCTCCCACCTGAGGTGCCACCACCAATGCCAGATGACCCAGATTGTCAACCCGGGGTGGATGATCCTTTCTACTCCATACAATTGGCTGCTCGGACCAGCGCAAGTAACGGGGCACTGCTGGTTCAACGGAGTTCACGGCCCTCTTATGAAGCTTTTGGTCACGCTTGTCTAAACTAGTGGAGAAGACATGATACTGCCTACTGTTTAACTGCTTCGGGTTGCTCTGATAACCCGATTGCTGCTGGTGCTGATTGTAGCCACCCTGACTGCCCTGATTACCTTGATTGTTGTGTCCACCCTGATTACCATTGAAGCCTGAACCGGAATTTCCTCCACCATAACCCGGCCCATGAGATCCGGAGCCTGAACTGCCACCTGGTCCGTGATCATACTGGAAAGCATTAGAATTTTTGAACTCTTGCATGATGTAGCAGTCCTTCGAGAGGTTTGTGGCCAGCATCTCCTTCGTCCCATGTTTTGGACAGGGCTCGTTCAACAGGTAAGATAGACGGTCCGGGTTAGGATTAGGCGCTCCGCTGCGATTGGGCGGTTTACCCTTTCGTCGCTGGCCCTTGTCCTATGTGCTGGTGTTGCCGCTCTTTTTTCCCTTCCCTGCCTTATCATCATTAGACTCGGGATCCCTGGTACTATCAGAGTCAGCATACTTCACTAACGCGGCCATGAGGGTCCCCATATCATTGCAATGGCGCTTTAGCCGTCCCAATTTCAACTTCAGAGGTTCAAACCGGCAGTTGCCTTCCAAGGTTAGAACTGCAGTATCGGCATTGATGCGGTCCGACGAATGCAAATTTTTCGAGACCCGGTGCACTCAACGGGTTGTCGACTCTCCTTCCTCCTGGACACAGGCAGCTAAGTCTACTATCAACATAGGCTACCTGCATGTATCCTTAAAATTCTGGATAAACCGGGCTCTCAACTCGGCCCATCAACTGATAGAGTTAGCCGGTAGACTTTTTAACCAAGTACGGGTCGTTCCTTCTAGCATCATGGTGAAATATTTCGCACACGCCGCATCATCCACATCAAGCATCTCCATGTCCACCTCATAGCTTTCCACCCATATTTCTGGAGATAAATTGGAAGTGTAATTCGGCACCTTACGCGGGCCCTTGAAATCCTTGGGCAGGCGCACATGTGTAATGCTGGGACAAGGCACAGCACCCCCAAAGAACTAGAGGTAACTCCTGGCTCGACTGATGTGGTTGGACGAACCCGAGTAAGCTGACGAGCTTCATATTGCGCTGCTAACTCGGCCTCCCTACGCGCTCGGGCCCGGTCTACCACCTCCTGAGCATCACCAGCACCACCTGCCGGGTTGTTGCCACGGGGCGCTTCACGGTTCCGTGCGTTTATTGACACGGCTGGTTCATCCATACGCCTGTTGTAACTCCGGCTTGGACGAGGGGTGGAATGAATTCGATCACGGCTGTATGAATACGCTTCCTGTTGAACCAAGGCTATCCGAGGAAGCTCCTTAACCCGGCGCGTCTCAACAGCCATCGGAGAATCACCTTCAATCGGGATGGCCTCCAGTCATCAAGCGGCAGCAACGAGATTGTCCATTGTAGTAGAATAATGACCCGGCGGCATTGGGACGGGCTGAGACACAATGTTGTTCTGCCGAGGTGGATCCATCAAACGTGGCTGAACCGGCGCACCCGCTCCAGGTGCCTCCGCCCGGTTTGCTACCGGCGGGTTACTGGTCCCCGCTCCTGGGGTGTTAAAGAGGTTCCTAGCATCGTAAACCGGAGGTAGGCGGGACCGGTGCCTCCTCTTCAGGACTTCATGCGATGCGTTTTGATCCAGCATAAGCCGATAAGCCTGTGCGTCCAAAGCGGCCCGCTTCGCAGTCATCCTTACTTCCTTAGCCGCCAAATCGGCCTTGGCCTGGGTGATCTGATCCTTTATATTTGTAATTTCCACGTTGTGGGCATCCTGATCCGCAGGGTTAGCCTCTTCCATGAGCGTAGCCAACGCATCAAATAGATCAGATAAAACTTGAGCCGGCGGCCGCACAGGGCCTCCTGCCCGACTGCCGTCACCGCTGCTGACCCGGAGATCATTGCTGCTACGGTCGAAGAGTGGATCGCCGCCTGTGTCACTACAAGAAAAAGACACATCCGTGACATTTTGGGCCGAACGAATTTTTTTTCTGTCATACATATGACAATTTATGACGATAATTGTGACAAAACCCGGTATCATCATAGATGTGGTGGGCTCCTACTTCTATGACAAAAAATCATGACAGAAAATGGGCTTTTGGTCCTGGGCAGGCAGGAGACACAGCTGCATGACATTCTTTGGGCCGTCCATGACGGAATAACCCGTGGTAGAAGCAAGGGGGAGGAAAATTTTGGGGAGTTCCCGGTTACGATGGGAGGTCGGGGGCCGAGCGATGTGCGTTTCTCTCGTACACGTACGCACGTGGGTGCGAGGCGTTGGCTCTAACTAAACCCGAGCGAGGCATTGGGCTCTAACTGAACCCGAGCGATTGCACTGCAGGCTACGCGTTACTGAACCCGAGTGATCGATTGATGGCTGTTAACTGAACCCGATCGAGCGATTCCTTCGCTACTGCTGCTAACTGAAGCCGATCGATGGGATGAACAGTGAGC
>NC_057800.1:5625768-5643615 GCF_018294505.1 Triticum aestivum
GGCTGGATGAACAGGACCCCGTGGTGTGGAGGGCTGGATGAACAGTAGACGGTGGAGGGCATGATGAACAGTAGCCCGTGGAGGGGTGATTGAACAGGAGCCTGTGGAGAGGGCTGGTTGAACAGTAGCCGGTGGAGTAGCGCGTGGTGGAGGCTGGATGAACAGGAGCCCGTGGATGAACAGTCGCAGGTGGAGGCTGGAGGAGGTCAACGGTGGATGAACAATAGCTCGTGGAGGCTGGAGGGGGTCGACGGTGGAGATGAACAGTATCCTGTGGAGTCCGGTTTTGCGGTACGCCACACCCCTCCCGATGACACTACAAGAAATATGTCAACTTATGACCTTCTGTCAGTGACCCTCGAAGAATTGGTCATAAATTTATGACCATTTTAGACCATTTGGTCAAAAGCTGTTCAGGGGGCTTCAAACCCTAAACCATTGCGACCATTTTGGTCGGAAAGGTCGTAATTTCCTAACACGAAATGGTCACAAAGCAATCAGTGCTAGTCCGCTGCCTTATTTCTAGTTGTTAATGACCAATATAGATGGTCATAACCTTGTAGATTGTGGTGGGTTGTGATGACTAGGCGCCATCTCATCAGTTTTGCCTATGTGTCATGTCCATGTGGCAGTTTTTGCCCTAGGTTGTGAAGCAACCTATATTTCTATCATTCCCAAAGTTCCCAAAAAAATCTCATAAATTCTTTGGGTCATATCTTCATCAAATATGTAAAAATCCTTCCTTGCCTAGTTCAAAACTAATTCAACAATATTCATTTTCCTATTATGTTCACAACAACACTTTATGAAGGAAGTGCTATTTATATATTCTTGATTGCCCTACGAATTTTTGGGCACTCTTTCCTATCCAAATCATTACCGCATGACAAAATTCAGCTCCATTTTCCTAGCAAATCTTCCTCTGCAAATTTCCAAAGTTTTTGTCCACCTAGAAGCATTGTGAAGGAAGTACCTTTTTTATATCTCTAAATGACATGAAATTTATACAGTTTCTTCATATGCCCAAATTATCACCCTCCTCCAAATTACAGCTCAGTCAAATCATCTATGTGAGCCCAGGTTCAATTTATATTTTATGGCCAAATTGGCACGTTGCAAAGCAAGTGTTATATAGACCCCTCCTATTACCCTCAAACTTTTCGGGCACTCTTCCATACCCAAATCATTGCCACATGATAATATTCAGCTCAATTTTCCTAGTAAATCTTTCTCGGGAAATTTCCAAAGCTTCTACCTCAAGAGAAGCTTTGTGAAGTAAGTACTAGCTAGGCTTACCCAAATGATCTGAAAATTGACCAGCGCATGACCATACCTAAGTAACTTACCTACACCAATTTTGAGCTCATTTCATTCATCCAATCTCTCTCACTAGTTTTCCCAAGTTTCTGTCCATAGAAGAGCATTGTGAAGGAAGTACTACTTTGGCATGTCCAAATGGTATCAATTTTCTACAATGCTTTCCTATGCCCAAATAACCATCCTCCACAAAATTTCAGCTCAATCCATTCATTATTTTCAGCCCAGCTTCAACATTCATATTTTTGTCCAGCGTAGTACTTTGCAAAGCAAGTACCACCTAGGATCCTCCTTTTGAGTTAAAAATTTGTGAAGACATTCTCCTTAGTAGATGATCATCCTCAGCCAAAACTCACGCCCATTGGCCATGTGCATTTCCCGTACCGCTAATCAAACACTTGGCTGCTAATTCATGTTTGAGCATCGATCGGTCTTCTCGTGAGAATCTTATGTTGTAATTTTCTTCCTAGCACCAACCTGGGGAGTGCCCAGCCCACTAGACATGCCTAAGCCGCCCAGAACACATGGCAACATTACGGTCACGCGGTGACCACGCGACGGGCATGCGAGTTTACGCGCTCTAGAGTTGAGGCCCTCGGCCACCGCCCAAACCTCCACTATCGCCACCAAACCATGTATTTATGATTAAATAGGTCCTTATGTAACTAGAAATGATTTTTGGAAAAAATAAATAGCAAACTATGAGGCAGCTGCAGTTCAAATTTGACCCGCTTCCAGCTGAATCGGCGGAAATTTGTCTTTTTCACGAGAGGTGGATCAAAAAATTTTACACCCAACCATTTTGTCAATTGTGCATTAAATATGTCCTAGTATTTTATAAAAATGATTCGGTCCAATTTTGCAACAATTACTTGGTAGTTCCTTCACAGAAAAACCTCCTTTCGGGCACTCGAAAAATGGAAAATGGTTTTTTCATCCAACGAAAATGAAAACTTCCTTAGGCAACATTGTTTGCCATTCCAATATGCACCCTTGTGCACAATATGAGACCATTTGAACAAACTATGCCATGAATGTGGCCATAAGATTGATCATTTGGCTTGAAAGCCATTGATCTCCACACGTGATAGCTCGTTTCCGAGAACACTTTTTTAAAATAATTGCCGTATTACAAGTTTGTTATTTTTCCTAGGAACTTGGCCACATATGATGACACAATGCGAAGGTTTCCCAATTTTTTGATTTTTTTGAATTTTTTATGCCCGTTTCAAAATGCGGTCAAAACGGCGGGATTGACCGTTCCTAGCTAGTGATTGAATCTTTGAATTTTTTAGTGTTTCTCTGATTAAATAGATACTTATGTACTTAGAAATGATTTTTGGAAAAAAATAAATAGCAAACTATGACGCAGCTGCAGTTCAAATTTGACCCGCTTCTAGCTGAATCGGCAGAAAATTGTCTTTTTCACCAAAGGTGGATCAAAGCTTGTGACACCCAACTATTTGGTCAATTGTGCATTAAATATGGCCTAGTATTTTATAAAATTCATTTGGTCCAAAGTTGCAACAATTATTTGGTAGGTCCTTCACAAAAAAACTCATTTTGGGCACTCTGAAAATGGAAAATGATTTTTTCATCCAAAATAAATGAAAACTTCCTTATCAAACATTGTTTGCCATTCCAATATGCACCCTTGTGCACAATATGAGATCATTTGAACAAACTACGCCATGAATGTGGCCATAAGATTGATCATTTGTCTTGAAAGCCATTGATCTCCACACGTGATAGCTCGTTTCTAAGAACACTTTTTTAAAATAATTATCGTATTACAAGTTTGTTATTTTTCCTGGGAACTTGGCCACATATAATGACACAATGCGATGGTTTCCCAATTTTTTTATTTTTTTTGAATTTTTTATGCCCGTTTCAAAATGCGGTCAAAACGGCGGGAATGACCGTTCCTAGCTAGAGGTTGAATCTTGGAATTTTTTGGGTGTTTCTCTGATTAAATAGATACTTATGTAGCTATAAATGATTTTTGGAAAAAATAAAGAGCAAACTATAAGGCAGCTACAGTTCAAATTTAACCCGCTTCCAACTGAATCGGCGAAAATTTGTCTTTTTCACGAGAGGAGGATCAAAACTTTTTACACCCAACCATTTGGTCAATTGTGCATTAAATATGTCCTAGTATTTTAGAAAATTGATTTGGTACAATTTTGCAACAATTATTTGGTAGGTCCTTCACAAAACAACCCCCTTTTGGACACTCAAAAAATGGAAAGTAGTTTTTTCGTCCAAAGAAAATGAAAACTTCCTTATGAAATATTGTTTGCCATTCCAATATGCACCCTTGTGCACAATATGAGATCATTTGAACAAACTATGCCATGAATGTGGCCATAAGATTGATCATTTGTCTTGAAAGCCATTGATCTCCACATGTGATAGCTCGTTTCCGAGAACACTTTTTTAAAATAATTATCGTATTACAAGTTTGTTATTTTTCCTGGGAACTTGGCCACATATAATGACACAATGCGAAGGTTTCCCAATTTTTTGATTTTTTTTGAATTTTTTATGCCCGTTTCAAAATGCGGTCAAAACGGCGGGAATGACCGTTCCTAGCTAGAGGTTGAATCTTGGAATTTTTTTGGTATTTCTCTAATTAAATAGATACTTATGTACCTAGAAATGATTTTTGGAAAAAATAAAGAGCAAACTATAAGGCAGCTACAGTTCAAATTTGACACATTTCCAATTAAATCGGTGGAAACCATTCTTCCCAGTGAACTCGACGATTCCTTCCCTGCGCGTTCTGCTCGACGATGATATGACTGATAATCAGAAGCGAGAGGCTCTGCTCTCGAAACTTGACCTCCTCGATTCGATCGATGGGAGAAAAAAAAGGTTACGAGCGGCAGAGCATGCACAAGTCTATCAACGTCAACTCAGCCGTGCTTTGGACCGATCCTACGAATAAGAGGCCAACATGGGTTCAGCATTTCGTTTAGTGAATGCGGAGATAAAAGCAGCTGCTATTGATGTGCAATTGGACCGCTCGCATCGCTCCTTGACACGAAGGCTAGCATGCTTCCATCAGTGCCTCAAAACATTTGCTATTCTTATCTCTAGAAGGGTGCTTCTATTGTTGTAGTGTTTATAGCGAAAGAGGACAAAAGTCCAGCCGGACACCGTATAACTCCGAGACAGAGGAGAGTGGAATTTCGTGTGTAGGGGTGAAATCCGTAGATCTACGAAGGAACGCCAAAAGCGAAGGCAGCTCTCTAGGTCCCTACCGACGCTGGGGTGCGAAAGCATGGGGAGCGAACAGGATTAGATACCCTGGTAGTCCATGCCGTAAACGATGAGTGTTCGCCCTAATTTGTCATTTTCACCAGAGCTGGATAAAAACTTTTTAAACCTAACCATTTGGTCACAAATATATTATAGGTCCTTCACAAAAGAACTCATTTTGGGCACTCGATAAATGGAAAATCGATTTTTCATGCAAAGGAAATAAAAACTCCCTTTGTCAATATTGTTTTCAAATCCAAGATGTAAACTTGTGCAAAATATGATATTATTTGAACAAATATTTGATAGGACTTTCACAAAAAAACTCATCTTGAGCATTGAAAAATGAAATGAAATATTTTATCTTGAATCGATCACGACCAATTTATATGGTCAAAGGTCAACAAATGGTTTGCTGCGTTCTGATTGGACCATGAGCATATCACGCGGATCACGGATCAACCACCGTCGGATGCTTCCGGATCCAACGGCCCAAACCCACCCGAGCCGAAACCCTAGGTCTGTCCTCATGGACATTTTCCACCCCCCCCCCCGCCTCCTTTCTTTCTCTCCTCGCGCTGCCAATTCCCCTCGCTCACTTCACCTTCCTCGCTCTTGCGGCATCCCATCGATCCACGGCCAGATCCACCGCCCACCCCGACCCACTACGATCCATCCCCCCTCGTCTCCGCCACCCAGTTGCGCCGCGGCCGCCGTCTGCGGCCCCTCCTCGTCCTCCGCGTAGCCGCCGTTTGCGGCCCCTCATCCCCTCCTCTCTCTCCCGCTCGACTCACTTGCCGTCGCTCCCTCCCACGCTCGATCCCGGCGAGGACGTAGCAGTCTATCCCGACGAGGACGGCGGCGGCGAGGTCGGCGCCGTCATCGAGCGGCACGCGGCGCTGGCGGCGGGGTCTAGCCAGCAACGCCGAGTTCTGCTGCGGCGCGACGCCGACGCGGTCCGTCATGACCGCCTGCAGTTTCCGCACGCCCAACGACGGCTGCACGGTCACCGTGCCCAGGTCCACGCTCTGTTCCCACTGCTTTTTTTCTCACTCTTCGCCGCTGCCGCCGCGTAGAATTTGATGCTTCCATGGTCGTTCCCTCCATTTGATCAGGAGTGCCCTGCCCGAACGGCGGCCGGTGGTGCAGAGGTCGCTTGGAGCCGGAGCCAGCACCGGCGCCATGCCTTCCTAGAGCTCGAGTGGATGCACTTATTGCTGCTTGATCTGTAAGTGTGCTACAATGAAACTGCTGGTGCTCGGGTGCCATGATGAATGATCCTTGGGTGTGTGTTATCTAGTAGGAATACAATGTGAAGTCACGGATTAGCAGTAGAAATTGCTTTATTTTCATATTTCCATCAGTGTTGTTCTTGTGGACAGAACATTCAGAACTAGACCCTTCCCATGGATATGCATAAGTTTTAGTGTATACTAAACGCTACTACTCTTGTGATAGATATTCATTTCAGGCTGATGCACATCGTTGAGTCAATGTTTCATACTGAAAGTTCACAGTGGGTTCCTGCTTATGACTGTGTCATTAAGGCCTTACATAGTGAAAGTTCACATGACTAACTCATATGCATGATACTTTTTTTACAGAAAGGCAATGGTCTGTAGTGAACTGAAGATAGGAAAAATGATATGTAAATGCACTTTGATCTGCTCAGTAGGAGCAAGATGGAGTCGCTGGAGCAGAGCAGTGGAGTCTGCATTTTGTTCTTCTGTCAGACAGACATCCACATGTTGTACCGATTCTTAGTTCAGAGATAGGAATGTATAAATGGTTGCCGATCTCTCCATGCATGGAACAGTAGCTTTTTATGTAGGATCCTTTCCGTATAGATGAGTCACAACATTGATTTCTTGATCCATTTGGAAACTAAAAGAAAGTACAGAGAGGACGAACTTGTTGGTAGAACTTCATAATATTCAGCAGACGGAGTCCATGGGTGTAGCATTTTGTCTAGTACACCCAACACCACCTGAGGATCCAATTAACTGTTAGAAAGTTAGAAATTGATATTACAGGTTCCTTATAGTGCAAACCAAAGCTGCTACTCCAACAACCATCAAATGAAACCATGTTTTCTAAAATTAAAGGGTCTGATTGATATTGGTCCTTCTTTTGACAGATATAATATGTATACTGACTTGTTATTTTCTTCTCTAGCAAGCACTACGGCGTCAACTTTGTGGTGGCCGACGCGACGGCCATCGAGCATGACTTCTTCGCCAAGAACAACCTCAGCGTGGACATCACGCCGTAGTACATCATGATGGAGCTTGGCTAGATGTACACATATTTTTTTTACAACCTCTGCGCGCATATTTTTTTTACAATGCACCAAAGTTTCTTGTTTCTGTTGTGAAAGTAATGTAGATGGTGTTACATAGTTCTCAATAAAAATGCAAATAACTTGTGAATTTGTCTTCATGTTGTATAAGTCTCGACAAAGTTAATTTGCATAATGCTCGACCTCCTCCAGCAATCTCTCTTTCTCCCTTTCTTCTCTGAATTTCCCGGTGTTGTATAAGTCTGTAAGATTCGGATTTTAAGAGTACTTGCTCCCTGTACTAGTTATTTCTACTATTTATTTTTAGCTGTTTAGTACTACTCTGTAGATCTGTGATACTAGTCTAGTCGCTTGTATAATTTTGTTTAATGGTGTAACCTGAAACATTGAGTAGTACCCTGTTCGCATATGTGTGATTATGTGTGTTCTGTAGTCTCTAGCTCCAGTACATGTGAACTATATGTTGTGGTGTAAATCATTTTCATTCTATCTTATAAATTGTTTCTTCAATAGCTATTTTTGTTCAAGTCTTGTTGTTATTGATGTTAGCATTTAGTTTGTCTCAAGTAAAAAAAATACTAAAAATACAGTGAAGATAATCTGAACCTCCCTATGTAAAATTTAGTTTGTCTATAATACTACTAGGAGATGGGTGAGGGACTGAAAGGATGATATGCTTCCATGAATTTATTTGTAAGAAGTTTTTCTTGGCTGTGTACAAATCAGCACAAATATGTGAGCCTCGGTTCTGAAAACTAAAGAATTCATATATTGGTAGATAGACTATGATTTAGGATATGCTAAACAGAAAGCTTTATAAGATGGAACTATCAATTCATCATGACTTCACTTTGTCCTTTAATTTAATTTAATTTAATATGGTTAGAACTACCATGGTTTTTTAAGTAGTTGGCGCATTAAGAAACAGTATGCTGGATGTTTGGCCTTGCATTCGTCCTTCCATGAATTCATGTTTGTACATTGCTAGTTATTGATTTTTTTGCAAGTCTTCTTCTTCCTCGATCTTGTGCAGCAGCAACAATTCAAGGTCATGGTCATGGAGCAGCAGCCATATATTTTTCTTCTTATTCCTGCCTGAGATGACATGAGATGAGGTTTGTTTTCCTCAAGGTCAAGGTGCAGCAGCTCGATTTGATTTGATGTGATTGGATTCAGTTTCCTCATGCCTCTCTGTTTGCATTGCAGGCTCTGTTGGTCGGTCTTCAATTCTTCATGCTGCTGCTGCTACTGCTACATGAGGACCCTCTTCAATTCTGCATCCATTGCGGCCGCCGCAGCTTCCACCTCTACACGGCCGCATTCGCAAGTGTAAGCTCCCCTCCCTCCGTCCTAGATCTCTAGGACTGTTGTTGTCATGCGCCATGTTCTTGATGTTGCGCGACCTAATGTGGATGCCATGAACGGTGTTGCTCATGTGTGCAGATTTGATTCGCCGCATTAGTATGCGGTTGTTGTCTCGTCGTGGTTGTTCAAACTGAGATGTACCCAGTTGATTCTTCATCTCGGGTCATAAATTTTTCTGCATTCCCTGTTGCTGTAGCTTGTTGGATGCATAGTTTGATCTCCCAATGGGAATTATTAGTGAATGGTGATGTCTGTGGTCACGAGAATGGTGATGTAGTAGCTGGTATGCTTGATGCGTGTAAGTCCATCTCTTTACTGTTTTGCTAGAAGCATAAATCCTGATGCGCATGATGATCATGGTCTGGTTTGTTAGATCTATTCTGCTGGTGCTTAAAATTTGACATGCCTGGATTCTAAAACAAATTTTACAGCATTCTATGTTGTAGCCAAACACTTGCTCTGTATTTTATATTAAAACCATGGTATTGTGTACCTGCCAACTACGAGTAAATTACTGCAGTTTTTAATACTTTGGTTTTTTTGATACTTTGCTGTTCGATTTACTTTTATTTTGTCCCTAAACATTTTGTTCTACAATGTGCAGATGCTGGCATTTCATTCAGGACAAAGAAGTTGGATGAAGCATAGTTTTACCTCATTGAGCTAGTTCTGGGAGTAACGAACTCCTTGTAGAAGAACTTGTACGTGTGCTAGTTCTGGGAGCTGATCCTATTTGTGTGTTATATGATGTAGCAGAACTTGTAGGGCTCCTGTGATAGACTTGGGCTGTATGTGTGTTATCTAATTGTAAACTTGATGCTGATCACATTTTTATGTATGTTATATGATGTAGCAGATTGCTTCCTGCTGTTATTTGAAATATTGTGTCTGTTTTCTGTATTTGCATATTGAAATATGAAAGAACATGACCTTGACAGTAGGGTCCCACAAACTAGAACGTCACATTTGGGACCCACTTACCAGAATTTGACAATTGGCATACATTAAAAAAGAGAAATAAAGGCTACGGCCGAAAGATAAAAAGGCTATAATGTTGGGCTAGGCCCATGAAATTGACCAAAAATTGACACGAAAAAAATATATAGAAAGGCTGAATTAATGGGCTAGGCCCATGTAGAAAATCGAATTGGACCGGGCTGAATCTTGTGCCACGTCAGATTGCCACGCTGGATGCCTATGTGGCCTGGGGAGGTTGCTAGTGACCAAAACGCCACAGTAGACGTATTTTGGTCATAAACGTTTGCGACCATTCCAGAAGAAAGGTCGCTATAGTCAGTTTACGACGCCCAGCTGTTGACGCTCAAAATTGGCACAGTCATAAAATTAGCATAGGTTATATCAAGAACAATTCAAACTTATGATTGGAAGTCACCTTGGAATGTCTCTCTTCGAGAAGATCAAGATGGATATCAAGATAGTCTAAAACGGAGCTCGGACTCAAAAGTTATGACAAGTTCAGAGATGCTCATGTTGACACCAGAGTAAAGAAAGGCATAAAACTCAATCAATATGGCCTCTGGTGGAATCTGTTTCAACATGAAAGTTGTGCGTCTCGTCGAAACGATTGATTTTGATATAAAAATTGTCTTAATCCGAGTTTGTATGCAACCTGTGAAGGCAAAACAAGGTCAGAAACAAAAGCTGCAGAGTCATTTCGGACCGACCGAGTTGATTTGATCGGTGAGACCGAGTTTGTCCGAAAATTTAACAGAGAGTTGGCAATGTTGACTCGGTAGGACCGAAGCAAACTAATCGGTAAGACCGAGATTGATCCAGAAAGTTACAGAAAGTTGACCACGTTCACTCGGTGGGACCGAAGCAAACCAATCGGTGAGACCGAGATTGATCCGGAAATTGCCAAAGATTCCTATCCGAGTTAGGTTAGGGTTTTTGATGTTTTGGACGGAATTTTTAGTCCTTTTCTTGTACGGGAAGTCCAGCCGCCTCTTATATATGTTGGGGGTGACGACCGATTGAAACAACACACAATCGAACAAATCTATCTACATCTTTTACCTTTACTTTTCCTTCTCCCTTGTTCTTCTTCTTCCTCGTTCTTCGTTCGTTCTTCTTCATTGTAGGGCGGCGAACCTCGAGGCCCTAGGGGCGATCAGGTCGACCTAGGGCAGCCCATAGCCGCTACGCGCCCTGACGGGGTCCCTCCCGGGCGTGTGGGGTTTCGAGTCCTCAAAAGCGCCCGCCGGATTATCTTGCGTACCGCGCTTCTGGCAGGTCTCCTTCGACGTGAGCTGTGGTGCATCACCCCCGGCGTCGAGGGTACACGGTGACGTGTTCGTGTGCGAACACACTTTTTGGCGACACCGCTGGGATCGAAGCTTTGAACGGTCTCCAGCCCGTTCTTGCTACGAAGAGATCGTCATCAAGTTGCTGCAATCTACAAAGGTAATATGAATACCCAATTCCCCTTTATAGATGCAAATAATCCATATGTTGTTGCTGAATCACCTAATGAGCATAATGTATCGGCTAGCCCTAGTTTTATCAATCATGCATCTAATTATGCGCAAGGGCCGATGCAAAGCAATCTTCATGCTTCAAATTCTTATGATTTTAGCAACGTACAACATATGTATCCAAACTCTCATGCATCGGCAACCCCACAATTCCATATGCCAATGAACAACATGATGGGTTTGGTTAATCAATTTGAAACACCTCATGTTAAAATTTCCAATAGCATACAAGAAAGTGTTTCGCCTTTTTATTCATCGGCACCCAATTTGGAATATGTGAATACAACCTTGCCGATGGATGGGAGAATTGGCCATGCTACTGCTAGCTATTCGGCCAGTTACTCTCAACCGTCCTATGCTACACCTCATGTTAGTAATTTTTCGGCACGATACAAAATTCGGCTTCACACCTTTCAGGTCATAGCCGAATAAATGTAAATTTTACAGGAGCGGTTGTGCCAAATATTGTAGAAGATGAGGTAGTGGTGGCTGCATTGAAGAGTTTAGCCCAGAATAAGAGGATTAGTGCTATTTGCCTTGAACAACATGAAAAAGGGCTATTTCCTGATTATGCCGCAATAAAAGCTAGAGTTTTGCAAGAAGATGAATCTTTGCCAATTAATAAGATTGGCGAGCAAAAATATGGTTTTACAACAATGCATATGCCTTCACCTAGTACTACATCATATTATACAGCCCCTACACAATTGCAAAGTTTCGGCAACACCCATGTGCCATTGCCGAAAGAATCTAAAAGCATTGGGGAGCAATCGTATCCGAAGTGGGCTGAAATTGAGAAAAAGATTAAAGCCAATTTTGCCGCTCGCCGCCAGAAACAAAAAGAAACAGAATTGGCTCAAGTGAAAGAAGCATTGACAATTGGTAGAAGCAATGTAAATAAAGATGATTCAGAACATGAAAGTGCTCCGGTTAAAAGAGCCGAATCGAGAAGTATATATTCTGAATCCATCAAATGCAAAGAGGCAAGCATTATTGAGAAAGGGCATGGCAAGCCTAGCAAAGCGACCATACTTGATTTTTCCAAAGTTAATGGAACCTACTTCCTGCCCTATGAGTTTCGTGCCAGAGAAATTGATGAACTTCAAGGACAAGAACAAGTAGCCGAACAAAGTTTGGCCGACAAATTTTTTCAATGTAATGATGCACGGAATCAAGAAAAAGATGATGAAGAGGCGTTGGGAAGCCATCCAAAGGCGGAGCAAGATATTGTTCAAGTCACACCACCATCGTGCTCTCCCAACATATTTGAAGAGGTATGTTTAGCAAGTAATTTACCTATTTTCAGATTTGGTCAGGACTTTATTGTTGATTCATCTATTAGAAAAATCCTCATAAGTAATTTTGAAAGACCAATGAAGAAGGGTAATTTACTTGCTAGCAATAAAGTTGTTATTGAGCATATCGGTCAACCCATTACGCCGTTTATAAAGACCGGTAGTGACTTATTATTACAGCCAAAGCTTTCCCCGTTGCTTTATCTAAAGTTCATATCTATTTGGGTAGCTTTGCTTATTTCATACTTGGCTTGCACTTGGTCTCAATTGAGACATGTGTGTTCTAACTATTTCCGTTTTAGAAATTTAAAGCCAAGATTAAATTCTGTTGAGAAAATCGATGCTAGTATAATATCTTACCCAAAGACATCGGAGATAGAGTGCAAAACACAATGCATAGCCGAATGGTGTGATGCAAAATATGAACCATTCGTTTTTCTTAATTCCAAAGCCGTTCTCACAGCAAGATCGGCTAGAAAACAAGAAGTATACCTTCAATTCAAGCATGTGTGATCAAATATTTGATTTGTTGCTGAAAAATAATTACATTAACATTCTTGATCACCATGTTAAGCCATCAATCCAAGGACGAATGTATTGTAAGTTGCATGATTCGTCCAAGCATAATTTTGAGGATTGCAACATGTTTCGTCAAATAGTTAAATCGGCCATTGAAAAAGGACGATTGAAGTTTGTTGAAACACCAAGAGATGACTAGTCTATTCTGATTGGTCCCGATGGCAAAAAGTTTTTGCATCGGTTGCTTCAAGCCGATCCATTTAAAGAGAAGGTAAAAACTGCAGGTGATGGGATCAAGCTTTCAAGTAAAGAAATTGTTGAAGAGCATAATGAACATAATCTTGAGGGTGAGAATTCCATCGAAGCTATAATGGAGACGCCAAGGACTGGGGGGGCAGCAAGCAAATCCAACGATCGATGAAAGCAAACCAAAAGAAAACAAAGGCCGAAATAAGCGCAAGTGTAAAAGATCAAAAATCACCTTCGCTGAACTATTGGACAAATATCAAAAGAAGAGTGAAGAGAAGAATGCTTATCGGCCCAATCAGGCAAAGAAACCAAGATCACCCCCAAGGCGCAAATATGAGGATCGGTATTGGCAAAGTGAGAATTTTAATGCAACATATTCATATCCTTATTTTGGGCCGCCAATGTCAATGTCGTGGATGCCTCCCTATGCTCATATAGATCCATATCCATCATGGGACAGGTATGATACAAGGGCACATTCTCCATCTTATTTTAGATCATCTCACCAATATTATGCAGCTCCGAGAAGATCAATATCTGAACAATCACATGTTAAAGACCGTTTCAATCATAAGGAATCGGTCCAGAGCTCAAGGATGAAGAAAGAGGTGGTCAAGCAAGTCTACTGCGCGAAAAGAGATGGTCGCAAGTGTGCTACTGCAGATTTGATCTCAAATAATAAAGAGCCAATTAAAGTGTTGACATTGGCTACAAAAGGCAATGAGACGAAGCAACCAATTATTGAGAGTCAAAGTGCCAAATCTGAAGAAAAAAAGTTGAGAGTGCACAAGGTCAAGAAGGAATTGCCATTGGTCAAAACAGAATCACAGCCGAGATGCCCACTCGGCTTATCGTATTGGCAAAAGAGGGAATTACACAAATTAGTGCACAAGAACTTGAAGAAAGGAACATGGCATGGGTTCCCAAAGGAAGTGCTCAAAATAAGAATTATGTGCAAGCCTCCATTACAAGAAGTGCGGAAAAAGTGAAGGAAAAGAGTAAAAACTATGAAGGACCAAGCCAAAGGTTTCAACATCTTTGGTCTACACATTATCCATATTCTTCAACTATACCGTTAACGCCTATGCCATGGAATTCGTCATCGGGTATGATTGGTAACCCTCGATGGGATTATTTTAATCCATGGATGCAATATAATTTCTTACGTCATGAGAGGGTATTACCAAGTCACTGTATATTTGATTAGCTACAAGTTTGTTGCTGATCCAAAGGGCCGAAATACTTGATTTGTCATTTCATTTGTTTATTTCGGCTATATGTGCTTTGAATGAAGTTTACATGGTGATGGCCGATATTTATCTATCATCCCGAGAGTATGTCAATGCATGGCGAGTGTAGTATTCTAACATCGTCCTTAGTTTGATTGGAGAGCGAGACAAGGTATACATTTATTGAGAAACTATGTCGATGCTTATATTATGCTTGCACAAAATTGAGACATTATTTAGTACGGAGTGCTTGTATAGTAGCTTGTCAAACCAATGTCATTAAATACATGTTGCATAGGCCAATTCTTAGTGGTAGAATTGGCAAGTGGGCTTATGCTTTGATTGAATATGATTTGGCTTATGAATCTCTAAAATCCATGAAAGGCCAAATCATTGCTAAATTTATTGTTGAACATCGGGTTGATGACAAGTATGACATTGATATAAACCTTGTCTCATTAGTACCGTGGAGATTATATTTTGATGGTTCAGTTTATAGCAATGGCCAAGGTGTTGGTATTGTTTACATATCTCCTCATGGTGCTGTTTTTGAAGCATCATGCCGCTTGGAATATTTTTGCACAAACAATCAAGCCGAATATGAAGCATTGTTATTCGGCCTAGAGATGTTACTTGATATAGGTGTTACATACATTGAGGCTTATGGTGATTCGTTACTAGTGGTGCAGCAAATATCCAAAGTCTTTCAGTGTTTGGACGAATCACTTAATGTCTAGATATAATCTCTACTTTGGATTGTTTTAGCGTTGCACATATATCTAGACATGACAACTGGAAAGCAAATGAGTTGGCACAGCAAGCATCTGGATACCATGTTGATCATGGCATGTCTCATATTTCTCAAAGTCTGATGCCTTGTCTTACCAGTATAGAAGAGGCCGAACCAGAACCCACTGATTCTGTCATTAAAAAAATCTAGTGCAGGTGACAATTCCGACTGGAGGAAGCCCATTGTTGCTTACTTACGTGATCCTAGTAGAAGGGTGGACAGGGCTGTTCGGTGGATGGCTTTCAAGTATACAATGAGAGATGATGATCTCTATCGCCGAACGGTTGATGATGTTCTTCTAAAGTGCTTGGACGAGGACCAAGCGAGAGTTGCTATGGGGGAGGTCCATGAAGGTATTTGTGGCACTCATCAATCGGCTCCCAAGATGAAATAGTTGCTACGACGTGCTGGATTTTATTGGCCGACTATGATTAATGATTGCTTCAGATATTACAAAGGGTGTGAAGCTTGTCAAAAATTTGGTGATATTCAGTTGGCTCCTGCTGCTATGTTACATCCCATTATCAAGCCGTGGCCTTTCAGAGGATGGGGTTTAGACTTTATTGGACAAATTCATCCGTCTTCCTCAAAGGGGCATCGGTTCGTATTGGTGGCAACCGATTATTTCACTAAGTGGTCTGAAGCAGTACCTCTCAAGAACTTGACACATACGGAGGTGATTAAATTCATAACCGAGCATATTATTCATAGATTCGGCATTCCTCAAACATTGACTACAGATCAAGGCTCCTCTTTCATGTCACATCAAGTTAGAGAATTTGCCGAATCTTATAACATAAAATTTCTCAATTTCTCTCCATATTATGCCCAAGCCAATGGACAAGCTGAGTCTAGCAATAAAATTTTAATCAAGACCATCAAGAAGAAGATTGAGGATAATCCAAGGAGATGGCATGAGTTGTTGTCTGAAGCTTTGTGGGCACATAGGATCTCAAGGCATGGTGCTACGAAGGTGACTCCATATGAGCTAGTATACGGTCAAGAGGCTGTTTTACCGGTGGAAGTGAATTTGAATGCTTTGAGAATAGCCAAACAAAATGATTTATCGGCAGTAGACTTTTATAACTTGATGATGGACAATATTGATGAGGTTGCCGATAAACGTTTGGCTGCTTTGAAGGCCATAGAGAGGGACAAGTTGAGGGTAGCAAGGGCTTACAATAAGAAGGTTAAGTTGAAAAATTTTCAAGTTGGCGATCTCGTCTGGAAAGTAATTCTCCCGATTGGTTCAAGAGACAGAAAATTCGGGAAGTGGTCTCCAAGTTGGGAAGGTCCTTTTAGAATTGCAAGAATAGTTCCCGGAAACTCTTATTTGGTGGAATCCTTACAAGGGGCACTGTTACCACGAGCTCTCAATGGCAAGTACTTGAAGAAATACCACCCAAGTGTGTGGCAAGAAGCCTAAGTGGGCAGTGGCCGATATATGACTGTTGCCCTTAGCACAAACATGGCCGATACCTTATTATCGTCCCGAGGAAAATGGCCGATGGAGTGTTGACATCGTCCTTAGAACCAACATGGTACAAGTTATTTTTCGGCACGCTAGCTATGCCGAAAAACAGGGGGGGCATGTGTTGACGCTCAAAATTGGCACAATCATAAAATTAGCATAGGTTAGATCAAGAACAATTCAAACTTATGATTGTAAGTCACCTTGGAATGTCTCTCTTCGAGAAGATCAAGATGGATATCAAGATAGTCTAAAACGGAGCTCGGACTCAAAAGTTATGACAAGTTCGAGATGCTCATGTTGACACCAGAGTAAAGAAAGGCATAAAACTCAATCAAGACGGCCTCTGGTGGAATCTGTTTCAACATGAGAGTTGTGCGTCTCGTCGAAACGATTGATTTTGATATAAAAATCGTCTTAATCCGAGTTCGTATGCAACCTGTGAAGGCAAAACAAGGTCAGAAACAAAAGCTGCAGAGTCATTTCGGACCGACCGAGTTGATTTGATCGGTGAGACCGAGTTTGTCCGAAAATTTAACAGAGAGTTCACAATGTTGACTCGGTAGGACAGAAGCAAACTAATCGGTAAGACCGAGATTGATCCAGAAAGTTACAGAAAGTTGACCACGTTCACTCGGTGGGACCGAAGCAAACCAATCGGTGAGACCGAGATTGATCCGGAAATTGCCAAAGATTCCTATCCGAGTTAGGTTAGGGTTTTTGATGTTTTGGACGGAATTTTTAGTCCTTTTCTTGTACGGGAAGTCCAGCCGCCTCTTATATATGTTGGGGGTGACGGCCGATTAAAACAACACACAATCGAACAAATCTATCTACATTTTTTACCTTTACTTTTCCTTCTCCCTTGTTCTTCTTCTTCCTCGTTCTTCATTCGTTCTTCTTCATTGTAGGGCGGCGAACCTCGAGGCCCTAGGGGCGATCAGGTCGACCTAGGGCAGCCCATAGCCGCTACGCGCCCTGACGGGGTCCCTCCCGGGCGTGTGGGGTTTCGGGTCCTCAAAAGCGCCCGCCGGATTTTCTTGCGTACCGCGCTTCCGGCAGGTCTCCTTCGACGTGAGCTGCGGTGCATCACCCCCGGCGTCGAGGGTACACGGTGACGTGTTCGTGTGCGAACACCAGCTTTTGACCTTATGTTTTTGGTCACAAAAAGGTCATAAATGGAAATTTATGACCTTTCAGTGACCAATAGTGGTGGTCATAAGTTGACATATTTCTTGTAGTGTGAACAGGATCCCCTTTTCGACCGTAGCGCTCCAACACAAGTCTGTTTCATCCGTTTTGCGGTACGCCACACCCCTCCCGATCAACAAAACCCCCGTTTCGACTGTAGGAGGTCCGTTTCCTCCGTTTTGCGGTACGCCACACCCCTACCGATCAACAGGACCCCCGTTTCGACCATAGGAGGTCCGTTTCCTTCGTTTTGCGGCACGCCAGACCCCTCCCGATGAACAGGATCCCGTTTCGAACGTGGCCGGTCGAACACAAGGCCGTTTCCTCCATTCTGCAGTACGCCAGGCCTCCTTTCCATGGCCTGTT
>NC_057800.1:5643862-5653423 GCF_018294505.1 Triticum aestivum
CCGATGAACGCGACGCATTCCGTTGCCTCCCCATGAACACGACGGATTCCATTGCCTCCCCATGAACACGACGACGACGCTGTTTCTCCGTTCCGACCCAGCCATGTACACGAGCCCTCGCCGTACGTATGCGTGAGTAGGCGGTCGAGACCCCGCCCGTATGTACACATACGCGGCCATATTTTCTTTCTTGCACCCTGCCCGCCTCTACTACGACATGTGCGCGCCACTACATCGACCAGTATATATGTACGTACACGTTCGTGACCAGAATGACAACGCTATGCACGCTTCGACCAGGTGGGTCCCGACCGTCATGCACTTCCTTGCATGAGAAGATGTAGCTGGTGGGTCCCAGCAGTCAGGGGGCGGAATACGGTGGCCCGTCTGGTGGGTCCCCGCTGTCAGGTGGAGGAATAATTATTTTGCACGTAATAAGGAGGCACTTCCTTGCTGCGGCCGTGGACCCAGCTGTCAGCCTCTCCACATACAGTCCACGTCTGATGGAAGTCTTTTATAAACTAATTTTGTGTTTGGAGCATTTTTTTATAGTTACTGCCCAGTTTTTATAATTACATCCCATTTATTATTTTTAAAGCCCATTTTCCTGTTAAGCCTAATGCATCCCTCCTAGGAAAGATTTGCAGCCCAGCGGGGCGGAGAATAAGAAGTTGACCTTGCCTGGGTATTCCTCAAAAAGACGTATAGCTGGGCTAGCCATTTTCATCTTGAAAAAATTAGTATCTAGGCTGGATATCTGGCCTGGGCTAGACGGGCCACAGCCCGCCCAGTTCATACCATGCTCTCCTCTGAACAACAACAAAATCATCGCCAAGAAAAACTCTGCAGTGCTCACGCCTCAAAAACACAAATACTGCTCGAGCTGCTTGGTCCCAGCTATCGGCCGCACCTTGTGCAATTCTCTCATTTATATTGACTACATAGGTTGACAATGGTGTGGGACCGTGATGTCAGGAAACCAGGAGAAAGCAAAAAAAATATAGTTGTACATAATAAGGAGGCACTTGCGTACGTACGGCTATGGCCCTAGTGGGTCCCTAGTGTCATCCAGTCAAAATAAAGTCATCTCCTGAATCCTCATGTTTGTTGACGATGGTAACAATGCTCAGCGCCACGGCGAGGGCAACAACTCGAAGGACAACGGAGATGGCCTCGCGGGCCCTACGGATGGTCTGATACAGCGCCCGCTACTCATTCAGCAAGCCAGGATCATCAGACACCTATGATCGCCTTCGAGAAACTGAGACGGCATGAAACGGTAAGGCCGCGCTTGGGAGCTCTGGTTTATTTCAAACTTGTATTAACATACAAGTGTAATTTACTCGTCATCGAAAACAACACGTAAAATACAGGCGTAATGAAACCGAGGGCCCAAGGTCTGTAAGTAAAACCAGCGGGTTACGCGTGTAATTTGAGAGACCAGTGTATATTTTACGAGCACTGCTATATGGACGACATTACCAGACAATACATGCACGACGTGTGTATCATGCCATCCATGGGCAAGGCTGAAACAGCAGCTAACGGCTGGATTAGCAATTGTCCGAGTGTCGTTCAGCGTTTTTATCATGTGTCAAGTACTTCCGATATTTTACTAGGCGAAATCGACCAACCAAGCACCTTCGCCCGAGACCATCTGCTTTAATTTACAAGCGTCAGTTTTACAAGTGGTTTTGGTTGGAAAACGACGATCCAATCACGGCCTAATATCATGAGTTGGTCGGAAGATCATATGGTTTCACGTCTAACCTACCCGACTTGTCGTATAGGCTATGAATGAAACATCAGACGATGAACTTCTTAAGCACGGAAACAACAGAAGAGGATGATCTTCTTAACAAGAAAATCACCGGCATTAGATCGACATGCAAAACAATACGAAGCATTATTCTCAGGAGGCACGGTGAACAGATCGTGATGTCACATGCCACAACATTCCAAGCTCAACTTTGCAATCAAACACAAGGCCTGACATTACATAGACAATATTCATAACAAACTCTTAACACAGGAATATCTCAGCAGAGTAACTATTTACTTCTAAACTGAACACAGGAATAGGATAAAACACTCGACGCTGCTCACAACAAGGGCGTCCCACTCAAAAATATCAAATGCATGTATTCTGGCTAACATCAATGAGCAAATTTTGACAAGGTTTTCCAATTCCAATATATTAAACTAACGTCTTCTTGCTAACATCAATGATTAAACTTTGACAAGCTTTTCCCATTCAAAATATGTAATGCCTATGATCGTGGAGTCCTGTCGCTTCTTGCTAACATCGATGATTAAACTTTGACAAGCTTTTCCCATTCAAAATATGTAATGCCTATGATCGTGGAGGCACTCCACGTGTTGTTAAATTGCCAATGGTCTCTGCAGACTAGTCATGTCATCGGTGTCTAATAATACACTGTAAAGCTTCTCAGTCATTCCTTCTATAATGTAGCGCAAAGTGGAATGACCAACTGGACCTAGTTGTCGGTGTCAAAACTGGCGGATCTCGGGTAGGGGGTCCCGAACTGTGCGTCTAGGCGGATGGTAATAGGAGACAAGGGACACGATGTTTTTACCCAGGTTTGGGCCCTCTCGATGGAGGTAAAACCCTACTCCTGCTTGATTAATATTGATGATATCGGTAGTACAAGAGTAGATCTACCACGAGATCAGAGAGGCTAAACCCAAGAAGCTAGCCTATGGTATGAGTGTTGTTATTGTGTCCTACGGACTAACCCTCCGGTTTATACAGACACCGGAGGGGGCTAGGGTTACACAGAGTGGGTTACAAGGAAGGAGATCTACATATCCGTATTTCCAAGCTTGCCTTCCACGCCAAGGATAGTCCCATCCGGACATGGGACGAAGTCTTCAATCTTGTATCTTCATAGTCCAACAGTCCGGCCAAAGGTTATAGTCCGGATGTCCGGATAACCCCTTATCCAGGACTCCCTCAGTAGCCCCTGAACCAGGCTTCAACGACGATGAGTCCGCTGCGCAGATTGTCTTCGACATTGCAAGGTGGGTTCCTCCTCAGAATACTTCATAGAAGATGTTGAACACGAGGATCGTGTCTGGCTCTGCAAAACAAGTTCCACATACCACCGTAGAGAGAGTAATATTTTCACAAATCTAATCTGCTGACGTACTCTGTAGCATGACATCACACCACAACCAAGCCTTAATTTTTTACTGCCCCACCTCAGCGCGTTTTGCGAGGCGGTTTCCTTAGCACATCTTTTCGAAGCAGAGATTGTGTCCCCTTATCATGGGGTTCTCATCAATATGGGCGTGGGTAACCCGATCGTGCCCGTTGGGATGTCTCCTCGATCGAAGGTAAGTCCAAAACGATCACATGGAGGGCTCTCGTCTTCCACCTCTTTATAAAGAGACCAAGGCCCTACTTTTTCTCTTGATCTCAATCGAATCCGCCTCCTACCTCGAGTTCCAACACCCGAAGCTTCAGATTCAGGCGCTTCGGACCTTCAATCATGTCCGGATCCAACCTCCAAGGTCGATGGATGCCTTCCTCCATCATGGAGGAAGACATAATAAAGCTAAGGGAGGCCTGGTACTTGACCGGCGAAATCCCGCATAGGCTACCGGCTCAAGGGCAGGTTATCCCCACTCCCAAGCCTGGTGAGAGCGTCGTGTTTGTTTCTCACTTCCTCTGAGGGCTAGGCTTAACATGCAAAAGGACTGGACTTCCACGACTTAGCTCCAGAGTCTATCCTCCACATCTCATCGTTCAAAGTCGTGTGCGAAGCTTTCCTCCGTATTACCCCTCACTTCGGATTATGGCTCAAGACCTTCAAGGTGGAGCCGAAGACGGTCGAAGGATGGCAAGCAGAGTGCGGAGGCGCCATAATAAGCAAGAATGCTAACGCCCCATGGCCCAAGGGCTCTTTCCCAGACGAGTCCAGCTTTTGGCAACAAGAGAGGTTTTATATCACAGCTCCCAGGGGTACCAAGTGGGTGGCCCTGCCTATTTTTCGCTCGGGTCCCCCGCCACAACTAATGTCATGGGTCAGCAAGGGACTAGACCGGGGGCCGGCAAAGGACGTTCCCATATTGCAGAGCCGCATCCGAGACCTCTTGGAGATAGATGTCAGTCTGGTCGTGGTGATGCAGGTTGTGCTAATTCGCCGAGTTCTGCCCTGCAAACGTCGCCCCCTCCACCTGTGGGAATTCAATCCGGAGGGACCGCGAGCTCTTGAACATTTCCTTGGCATGACGCCCGTGGAGATGTACAAATTGTTCTTCGGACCACAAGTAATGTGTCCAGATTCCACTGAGGATGCAGGTCTGAGCTGCAATCGTCCTGATACCTAATAAGTAGCCCTATGCCCGGACACGCTATCTGTTCCTTTATCGCAACATCGCCTTTAAAAGAGCTGCTTTTGAACTAGGAGTGGATAGAGAAGGCGAAGTTAATCAGGTGTCCGGACCCCTTCTAGAGAGCTCACCAGATGTCGTGTTAACCAGGATGCTGGAGGTCGCGCCGTTAGAAGAAAACGAAGGGGGGAACAAGGAAGCTACTGCCTCCATAGAGGAGGTGGTCCCGAAGGGAGGAATCGAAAATACCTCTCCTCAGGGGAAGAAGAGGACCGCCTCTGAAGACCCGGAGACAAGGATCTCGAAGCGGGGGAAGAACTCTTCGCCAGGGGGTCCTGAGCCGGGGGATACCCCGGCCGTACTATGCCCTCAAGGGGATCAGCCCTCCACCGAGCCGTAAGTGAAAGGGTGTTTAATTATGAGAGAAATCCTTGCTTCACTTCTGAGGAAAATAACCGAAAATTTACCTTGTAGTTCGGATCTTAGCCCTTCTCAGCAGAGCTCGTCTTCGGGGTATCTTCTGCCAGAGATGATGGAGAGCGGAACGCCTCCCCCTACCATACCGCCCCATGAGGCGGGCGACCCTGAGGTGTCGTAGCGGAGGGTTTCTCCTGATCCGGAAAGGCCGGAAGGTAGTCATATGGCCACCCAAAGCCCTCCGTGTCCGGCTTCTGGAAGAAGCAATCGAGTGACTCCAGCACCGCCCGGTGCACGGTTGGAGGTACTGAAGGATCTTTTGACAGTACCGCATATTTTAAGATGCGCCCTGTATAGATAGTAGCCCCTGATACTCTAGGTGCTGTCGAAGATGACGGCACGTAGAGGATCATAGTCCCAGGTATAATTTTGCCGCCTTCATATGTAGGTGGCAAAGTGTCCGGCGGCCAGCCAGACTGATAAATTTGCCGAGCTAAAAGCGGCAACTTGACGTGGCAGATGCCGACATCGTGCTTGTTAACAAGCGGCTTGACGAGGCACAAGGTATGTAATTTCTCCGGAGACACCTGGTAAGAGGAGCTTGATGCCAGTTTCTTATAACGTGTGTGCTTAACGCAGATGGGGCTGCCGCCATGGAGAACCTTCGGGCAGAGCTTGCCCGAGTGAAAGAAGAAGCCAGGAAAAGCGATGCGGCTGCCCTAAAGGCGGTTGAGGAGCTAATAGCTGAACAGGCTGCTCACTGCCGGAGCAAGGAGGATATGGCCGATATGTCTATGAAGTTGAAGAACGTTGCTGACCGCTGCAAGCTTCTTGAAAAGGAAGACCGGGCGGAGTGGACGGACCTGGAGAAGGCCACGACAGCGGCCAAGGATGCTCGTTCTGCAATGAGAGCAATGAAGGAGGAGCTGCGTCAAGCCGGAGATATCGCGGCTGGGTAGCCCTTTATGCTGCGGATGAAGTTCGGAGATCCTTAATATGCTCCGTTGGACTGGATGTGGAGTTTGGCGGACGCATATCTGGATTTAGTGGTGAGTGCTTCTGATGCAACCGAACACTTCCGAGATCAAATGGATCGTGAAGTGGAAAAGCTATTCTGGTCACAATTCTCCAGAGCATCCGCTTCCATTGACTGATCGGTTGGCCGAATGGGCCGAGTTGAATAGGTTATACGGACTTTCCATGAGGTATGTCGTGCATTATCTATGGCCGGAATGGCCAAAGCCGAACAGTTATTTTAGCTTGGTGCAGCAGTTCCTTGGTGCGGTGCCATATATCAATGCGATGAAGAGGTCGACATGCGTGGAGGGTGCGCAGATGGCCCTTGCCCGTGTCAAGACATACTGGGCGGAGATGGAGGCTACCGCCGTTGCAGCCCAAGATTCGGACGAAAGCCGAGTACCTGCCGAGCACTACTTTCAAGAAGTCCTGGAAGGCGCTCGTTCAATAGAGACGCAGTGCTCGAAGGATATTATGTTCGAATAACATGTATTCTTATTGAAAACAATATTTTGCTGAAATGTAGAAGCTTTTTATACTTGTGCCTGCAAGAATTATAATACCTCCTGTGCGGCCGTTTACGTATATGAATATAACCTGAAAGATGGCAGTTGTCGGCTTCTGCCCCCACGCATATAATGCGGGGGTGTTCGCAGAAGGCGCATTCTCACACTTGATCCAACGTCTTGGTCCATTAAGGAGGTGGTAGCGCAGCAAACTAGGCAATCAGACTATAATGCTTTATCACTTTCACTTAGCCATAGGAGTTTGACAGTGGGGCTACTATATAGCCCCTGGTGGCTCCGCGCTCACCTGAATTCGGGGCGCGTGTGTGCCTGGCCGGGAAACGGCCCTTCATTTAGGCGGAGGAATCCCAAAGATTCCGCTAGGTCATCGAGTGGTTGACCAGTCTCACGCTATATCATGATAGTCAGTTTTCGGCTTTCTTTACCGAGGTGCTCGCCTGGGTGAACCGGGGCACAATCGCAGTAGTTCTCCTGGTGCCGCCTTAGCCGATAGAGCGGAACATAAGGCAGCAAAACATAGGAGCCGGGCAAACCCAACATTTGACCAAAGACATGATTCGGAGCTGATGCATATAAGGCCAAACTCGCGACGCCGAACACTCCCTAAGGTATACGGTCTTTGTGATTTTAAACGGGCTAAATCACCCTTTGTAATAAGCCCCTGGTGTCCAAGTACATGCATTATTCTGACGTGGCCACATGCCAAGACGCCAGCCTCCTTCTCAGTTGCACTGAGAATCCGTGGGATGTGTATCAATAAGAGACAGTGAAAAAGGTTTACGCATGGTCTTAATCTGAAAAGAATCCTTGGAACGGGTCCCTGCTACACGTCTACGCCTGTGTCTCCCTTGTGCCGTATCCTAGATGGGTGTAGCATGATGTTCGTCTATAAAAGAGAGGAACTTGGTTGAAAAAGTAGTCGTGCGAAATGTATGTTATACTAAGTAAAAAAAGTATGATTCAAGGTGGGAAGAATTGAGCTTTGTTGCTGCTTGTTTACATGCGAGGAGCCCCTTGTATAGGGGTGTATAACTATCAAACCTTTAACAATTATATAGTTATGCCGGACTCGTCTAGCCGTGTCCGTGGTCTTAACGACTGTCGGTGTCAAAACCGGTGGATCTCGGGTAGGGGGTCCCGAACTGTGCGTCTAGGCCGGATGGTAACAGGAGACAAGGGACACGATGTTTTTTACCCAGGTTCGAGCCCTCTCGATGGAGGTAATACCCTACTCCTTCTTGATTAATATTGATGATATGGGTAGTACAAGAGTAGATCTACCACGAGATCAAGGAGGCTAAACCCTAGAAGCTAGCCTATGGTATGATTGTTGTGTATGGGGTTGATTGCCTACAGACTACAACCCTCCGGTTTATATAGACACCGAATAGGGTTAGGGTTACACAGAGTCGGTTACAATGGTAGGAGACCTTGAATATCCGCATCGCCAAGCTTGCCTTCCACGCCAAGGAAAGTCCCATCCGGACATGGGACGAAGTCTTCAATCTTATATCTTCATAGTCCAGGAGTCCGGCTGAAGGTATAGTCCGGCTACCCGAACACCCCCTAATCCAGGACTCCCTCAGTAGCCCCTGAACTAGGCTTCAATGACGATGAGTCCGGCGCGCAGATTGTCTTCGGCATTGCAAGGCGGGTTCCTCCTCCAAGTCCTTCGTAGAAGATTGTAAACACCAAGAGTAGTGTCCGGCTCTGCAAAATAAGTTTCCACATATTGCCATAGAGAGAATAATATTAACACAAATCAAATCTGCTGACGTATTCCACAGTGCGTCATCACACTACGGCCAAGTCCTTTACTCGAATCGTTTTTACTTTTCCACCTCAGCATGTTTTGCGAGGTGGTTTCCTTGGCACGTCTTGTCAAAGCAGAGATTGTGTACCCCCTTTACGGGATTATCATCAATACGGATGTGGGTAATCCAACCGCGACACTTATCACGGCGCTTGGGAGGCAAGCGAGTTTTACTAGGCAGGTGGGGACGCACAACCGCATCCGCCCATATAAGGGGACAAGGATCCACCTTTTTATCTACGCCTTCTTCCTCCTTTGCCTATCCATCTCATGCGCACTCGAGCTCCAGCGCCCAAGCCCGCACTTCCCACCTCAACCTTCTCCAGCAATGTCCGGAGCAGGAGGTAAGTGGAAGGTCTCCTCCGTCACGGAGGGCGACGTCAAAAAGCTTAGGAAGGCCGGATACTTGTCCAAAGACATCGCGCACCGGCTTCCCGAGAAGGGGCAGCTCCTCCCCACCGCAAGGCCCCATGAGAGGGTAGCACTAGTAGAAAACGGACCATTAGTACCGGTTTGTAAGGGCCTTTAGTGCCGGTTATGGAACCGGCACTAAGGTTTCGGCACTAAAGGCCCCCCCCCCCTTAATACCGGTTCGGCACGAACCGGCGCTAAAGTGCCACCACGTGGCGTGAGCTCGCGCCCTGGTACGGGGGACCTTTAGTACCGGTTGGTGTTACCAACTGGTACTAAAGGTTTTTTTTTTGAATTTTTTTTGAAAATTTTGGAAAAAAAATTTGTTTTTTTATTTTTATCTTTTTTGAATTATTTGATGATTTAGTCTCTAATCACCTCTCTTAACTGCTCAAGTGTGGATCACTCATTCCAAATCATCTAACTTCCCGACCGGTCACCCATCCCTCTCACTACTCCAGCCCGAGTACGCTTAACTTTCAGGTTCTATTCTGCTTCGTTTCCGAGCCTGCACTTGTTGTTTTCTTGACAATAGTAAGATGTCAATCCTATTAACCTTCAGGAATTTTGCTTGAGCATGAAGTGACACATTTCACTGTTTGAGTTTGAAACTATTGTTTTAAAAACAATAATTATTTAGTAACACTAATATTTCTTGTATAATTAGTTTGACCATTGTTTGACCATAGTTTGACCACAGTTTGACCAGATTTGACTGAAATTGAAATAAATAAAATAATTATTTAGTAACACGAATATTCTAGAATAATTAGTTTGACCATTGTTTGACCACAGTTTGCCCACTGTTTGAATATTTTTCAATTTTTTCCACTCTAGATCTTAAAAGCCCCGTAACTTTTTTCTATTAGGTTTTTGAGGATTTTGCAAATGTTTAACGGGGTAGATGATTTTTCATATAAAAAACTTTTTCATCCGAGTTAGCATGCAAAAGTTAAGCCCATTTTTACAAATTTCAGAGAGATTTTGCAAATAAAGTCAAAATTCACATTTGCAAATTTT
>NC_057800.1:5653896-5682443 GCF_018294505.1 Triticum aestivum
TCGTGGCACGAACCGGTACTAAATGTTAGACCTTCCGTACCGGTTCGTGCCACGAACCGGTACTAAAGGTGATCGTGGGGCCCCGGCCTGACGCCAGCCTGCCACCACCCCTTTAGTGCCGGTTCGTGCCACGAACCGGTACTAAAGGTTCAACACGAACCGGCATTAATGCAAATCCGTTCGAACCGGCACTAATGGTACCATTAGTACCGGCTGAAATACAAACCGGCACTAATGTGCTTCACGTTTGACCCTTTTTCTACTAGTGTAGTATTCCTTCCCCACTTCCTCCGCGGACTGGGTTTTCCACTTCACCCATTCATCCGGGGGCTCATGTTCTACTACGGCCTGGATTTCCACGATCTGGCCCCGAATTTCATCCTCAACATCTCGGCGTTTATCGTCGTGTGCGAGGCTTTCCTCCGCGTCCGCCCCCATTTCGGCCTCTGGCTCAAGACCTTCAACATCAAGCCCAAGGTGGTGCACGGCATCCAGGCGGAGTGCGGAGGCACCATGGCGGGCAAGATTGCCAACGTCCTGTGGTTCGAGGGCTCCTTCATAGAGACCCTTAAGGGGTGGCAAGCCGAGTGGTTTTACATCACCGAGGCACGCGATCCGAAATGGATCGCAGCCCCCGAGTTCCGATCCGGACCCCCCAGGCGGCTCATGTCCTGGAAAGAGACGGGCCTATCGTGGGGTAACGAGGAAGAGGTGACCGGACAGAAGACATGCATCCAGTCCCTGGTAAACAAGCCAATCAGGCTCGTAAATGTAGTCCAGGTCATGCCCGTTCGCCGAATCCTGCCGTGTCAACAACGGGACTTTACTTTGTGGGAGTTCGACCCGGCACAGCACCGAACCCTTCACAAGCTCTTTGGCACGACGTATGAAGACGTCTGGAAGGCGCTAATCAAAGGTGCCGAGGCTCCCGCATCCGCTTTCGAGGACCGCGGATACAGCTCGCAGCGTCACGCTAGCGAGGTAAGCTATTTTCACCTTTTACAGGATGTTAAGTTTTTTCATAGTTTGACTCTATGTGGGATCTAAACTCCCTTACCTTTGACAGGCTTGGCAGGCGATATCCGGACTGATTAACTATCCGGCTCCGCTGCCCGAAGACCCAGCCCCAGCTCTACTAGCGAAGCTGCTGGTTCCGGCGCCTTATGTGGTGCCGGAGAAGAAGGCCAAGAAGAAGGAGACCACGGGGACTCGAAAGAGTGCCCGCAACATGGTGGTGTCGGACTCGTCATCTGACGAGTCCGAGACGCCCTCCTCCCGCGAAAACGAGGAGGAGGAAGAAGAAAACTCCCCCCCCCCAGTGAAGGGAAGTGACAAGAGGAAGGCCGCCCCAACGGGGGAGGCCGAGGGGTCTAGGAAAAGAAAGACCCCTCCGCCGGACTACGCCCCCAACGCCGAAGAGGGCAAAGAGGAGTGGCTAAACAGGGCCAAGCGTCCAGAGAAATCGTAAGTTCGGATATCAGAATAACTCATGATGTTCCTTTGTTGCACAACTTTCCCTAATGTCGAACATAATTATGCAGCCCGCCCGGGCCGAACTTAACGAGTCGTCGAGCGGCTCCCTGGATTCATCGGACGTGAACTCAGTTCTACCCGCTGTCTCCCCCCGCACTGCG
The DNA here is from genome assembly GCF_018294505.1 of Triticum aestivum. Classification (NCBI taxonomy): domain Eukaryota; kingdom Viridiplantae; phylum Streptophyta; class Magnoliopsida; order Poales; family Poaceae; genus Triticum; species Triticum aestivum. Next base: position 5,655,531 of record NC_057800.1, read on the forward strand.
GACGACGCCGAAGTGGCGTCGCAACGAGCTCCGGGGCAGGAGGAGGTGGTCCTGGAGGAGCCGCAAGGCGACCTCCCGGACCCCAGGAGTAAAGGGGAGAAGACCCCCCAGGGCTCCAAGTCCGGCTTTGTGCCGGACACCGCGCCGGAATCATCAATAGTTCCGGACCGCGGTAGGCGAACTCCTTCCAAGAGGAGAAAGCCTTCTGAGCCGGTGGCCTCCGTCCAACCGGAGGTGCCGGACAATCTGCAGGAGGTGCTTGACGGCGCCTCCATCGACGAGGAGCATTGTACTATTATGAGTACGGTGATCCAGAAGGTTCAGTCCGCCGGGAGCGGACTGACAAAAGCTTGAGCTAGCCTTCTAACAGGCTTCGAGGTAAGTAAAAATATATAAAAATATTACCGCATAGACAGTAGCCCCTGATTCTCTGTTTGGCGTTCGAAAAGAAAATCCGAATAGAGGATCTATTAAATATCGCAGGAGTCTAACTAAAAAGGAGTCAATATATGTATGCAGGCTTCGCTGCTGGCCACCGCCGCACTGACTGCGGAGGTGGGTGCCCTAAAGCAAGGCCTCGAGCGGACCGAGCAAGAGCTCGGTCTTGCCAAACGGCAGCTCGAGGAGAAAGAAGGTAAGAGATACCTTATAGAAAAATGCCTATAGAGAGGCGTGATTGCGAAAAATAACAGGATTGCACTGCTTATTATAGGGGCCACGACTGAGGTGGCGACCCTCAAGCAGGCGATGTCCGAGGCCGAAAAGAAAACGGCCGCGGAGCGCACCGAGAGAGAGAAACTTGGGGCTTAGGTCGGCGAGGTGCAGCAAGAGCTTCAGGCTCTCATGAAAAAACATGAGAGTTTGGAGCTTGAGTCAAAGACCCAAGCATCCGAGCTCGCGGCGGCCCTTGAGACTGCCAAGTTTGCCAAGGCCGAAGCCCAAAAGGCCCTCCAAGAGTTGGAGGATATGAAGAAGATAGCAACGGGTAAGGCATTCTGTATGCAAAGCAGATGTATAAAAGTAAACTACTTGTTACTTACCCGAATCCGGAGCTCTCCAGGGGCATTCGCAGATCTTCCCTGCAGCGTATCCGACGCCGCCGCATTCTACCGAGCTGAAGAGGGCAGCGCGGAGGAGAAGGTGTTCTGGTCTCAGTATGCTGAGGCCGGACACCCTGTGCCCTTGAGTGACCAGCTGAAACAGCTGGTCGAGCTCCACAAGGCGGCTGAATAGGCCATGAAGGGCTTCATAGTTCGGCTGTGGCCCGGAGAGGCCCTGCCTGGGAGCTACTTCGGGCTGGTGCGGCGGCTGGTGGAGGCCTGTCCAAGGCTCGAGGTTATCAAGCGCTCCGTCTGCATTGAAGGTGCCCGTCGGGCCCTTGCCCGTGCAAAGGTGCACTGGGGTAAGCTGGACGGTGAGAAGCTTGTGAAGGACGGGCCGCCGCCGGGGAAGGAGCATCGCAAGCCCAAGAACTATTACAAGGATGTTCTTACGGGTGCCCGCCTTGTGGCGGATGAATGTACCAAGGATATAATTTTTGAATAAACTCGCTCGTTTTTATCCTGTGCGCTGAAAACTTGTTCATGGGCGCTTAAGCAATGCTTATTGAATTTAAAATATTATTTTCTGTGCGGCCATTTATCAAAAAATTGAGAGATGGCCAGTCGTCGGCTTCTGCCCCCATGCCACTAGTGCTGGGGTGTTTGGGATAAACCTAAGCGCTCGTTTTCCCATAGTTGGGTCCTTCGAGGGAGGCGCTCAGCACAACGAACCAGGCAATCGGACTATAGTGCTTGAACACTCTCACTTAGCCATAGAACTTTATAATTTTAAATTTCGGCGAAGCCCCTAGTTCGGAAGACCGAGTTCGGGGCGGTATCCACGCCTTGGCCGGACAAATCCGGCTCCTCGCTCGAAGCGGCATAAGTCTTTAGGGACTCGAAAAACCTCTCGAACAGCAACCGGTCTCTCGCCTCATCATGACAGTCAGTTTTAGCTTTCTCCACTGAGGTGCTTAACCCAGCTCAACCGGGGCACAATCGCAGTGGTTCTCCTAGTGCTACCTTAGCCGATATAGCGGAACGTAAGGCACCAAAACATAGGAGCCGGGCAAACCCAACTATTGACCCAAATCATGATTCGGAGCCGATGCATATAGTGCTATAAGTTCGGGGTGCCGCACTTGTGAAAGTGTACGGACTTCTCACACCATATTAAAGGGTACTGAAGCCCCTGGCATACTTGCCGTACCACAGTGTATGGGTGCAACATGTCATTAATGAACATATATAAAAGAGAGTAATGCAGAAAATAGACAAAAGCTATGCATTGTTTATATAAAGGCTGCTGTCAGAGCAGAACGATACAAGTGGTATTTATAAGGTAAAGATATTGGACTATTTAACATGTCCTAGCCAGCGGCAGTCCGCAGAATTGTATTCAAAACAGGTATATTGCTCGTAATAGAGACCACCTGGGGGTTCCATAATGCGGCATGGCTTGTCTGCCTCCCTGGATCTTGCATCATTTGTGTGGCAGTCGAATTGCCGAACAGGTCGTCCGAAGTATGGAGTCCTGAAAGTAAGAAAAAATTAAAAAAAGAATCCGGCAGCCCCTAGTACGTTTTAAGCCGTATTTTGGGCGTGTCGTTATTGTGCCACTTCCCCTATGCCCAATGTATTTCAAGGGCGTAGTTATGTACGCGAGGTACTGGTTTCGCTATGTCGCGAAAGCTGGGGTTGGGGCCGCATTGCTACGCTTGCTCAGAGTGTGCCAGGTGGTCCTACTGTGGGTTACTCCGGGCGCGCTTGGCAGTGTCTGGTTTTTTAATGGCCGGACTGGAGAATTGCCTGAGAAGGCTACTTTGTACCTCCTCCTCCGTACGGAGGGAGCGCTCGGTGTTTTCGTTAACCGTAATTACTCCTCGAGGTCCTAGCATCTTGAGCTTGAGATATGCGTAGTGCGGCACCGCATTGAACTTTGCGAATGTGGTTCGTCCGAGCAGGGTGTGATAGCCACTGCGAAACGGGACTATATCGAAGATTAACTCTTCGCTTCGGAAATTGTCCGGGGATCCAAAGACCACGTCAAGTGTTACTGAGCCTGTACAGTTGGCTTCTACACCTAGTATAACGCCTTTAAAGGTCGTTCTTGTGGGCTTAATCCTTGAGGGATCTATGCCCATCTTCCGCACTGTATCCTGATAAAGCAGGTTCAGGCTACTGCCGCCGTCCATGAGGACTCTTGTGAGATGAAATCCATCGATGATTGGGTCGAGAACCAATGTGGCGAAGCCGCCATGACGGATGCTAGTGGGATGGTCCCTTCGATCAAAAGTGATCGGGCAGGAGGACCATGGGTTGAACTTTGGGGCGACTGGCTCCATCGCGTATACCTCCCGTAGCGCACGCTTCCGCTCCCACGTGGGAATGTGGGTTGCGTATATCATGTTCACCGTCCGCACTTGTGGGGGAAAGCCCTTCTGTCCATTGTGGTTCGGCGGCTTGGGCTCCTCGTCGTCGCTGTGCAGCCCCTTGTCTCTGTTTTCGGCCCTTAACTTGCCTGCCTGATTGAACACCCAACAATCCCTGTTAGTTTGATTGGCTGGCCTTTTGGGGGTGCCATGTATCTGGCACAAGCGATCGAGTATTCGGTCCAAACTGGACCGGCCCTGAGTATTCTTTTTGAATGGCTTTTTCCGCTGACTGGATTTATAGCCTTTGAATCCGGCATTGACTGCCGTGTCTTCATTGCTGTCGCTGTTAACGCGGCGTTTTTTCTTATTCCGACGTGTCCTGCCACTTTTGTCCTTGGTATCCGAATTACCAGGGTTCTTTGATAAGTTGTTACTGCGAGCTAGCCAGCTGTCTTCTCCCGCGCTAAAGCGGGTCATGAGTGTCGTGAGGGCTGCCATGGATTTCGGCTTTTCCTGTCCCAGGTGCTGGGCAAGCCACTCGTCGCGGATGTTGTGCTTGAAGGGTGCCTGGGCCTCTGCATCCGGACAGTCGACTATCTGGTTTTTCTTTGTTAAGAACCGTGTCCAGAATTGTCTGGACGATTCCTCTGGCTGCTGAATTATGTGGCTTAAGTCGTCGGCATCCGGCGGCCGCATGTAAGTGCCCTGGAAGTTGTCGAGGAATGCGGCTTCCAGGTCCTCCCAAGAACCGATTGAGTCTGCTGGCAAGCTGTTAAGCCAATTTCGGGCCGGTCCTTTAAGTTTGAGCGGGAGGTATTTGATGGCGTGTAGATCATCGCCACGTGCCATGTGGATGTGAAGGAGATAATCCTCGATCCATACCGCCGGATCTGTTGTGCCATCGTATGATTCGATGTTTACGGGTTTGAAACCCTCTGGGATTTTATGATCCATTACTTCATTCGTGAAGCATAGCGGGTGTGCGGCGCCTCTGTACAGGGCTATATCACAACGCAGCTCGGAAGAGCTATGTATGTTGTGTTCGGCCCGGCCGGATTTGTTGTATCCGGCGTGAAGATCATTGTCACATGCCGTAGGGCCCCTGCGCGATTCGTAGATCGATCTTGTTTGTCTTGCCTTATCCTCTAGTATGTCTCGTAGGTCGGGCGCATTTTCCCGTGCCTTAGTTGAGCGGCGTCGGGGCTTGGCTTGGGTGGAGGGCCGAGAGGCCTCTCTGTCGCGGCCGCGAGGTGGCCGGTCTACCATGTCATGCGCTGGTGATGTAGGTGCCTCCTCCTCTTATCGGGGTAGCGGCCTGCGCTTCGGGTAACTCTTGGAGGGGCGTTTGAGTTCATGCTCTTCAGCCGCAGGGACTTCAGTCCATCTGTAAGCTAGCAAATCTTGGGCAGCTCTATGATGTTGCTGCTTTTTCTTGAGGCTGCTTGCCGTGGCTAAAAGCCTGCGTTTAAAACGCTCTTGTTCGGCGGGGTCTGATGGTATGACGAATTCGTCGTCATCGAGGCTTGCCTCGTCTTCGGAGGGAGGCGTATAGTTATCATCCTCGACCTCTCGGTCTGCCGCTCTCTCATGAGGGCTGGCTTCTCCATCTTCCTGTGTCGAATCTTGCCGAGGTCGGTGTTCTTCGGTGCTATCCGGGGTAGTATTATCTCCCGTGCCGGAATCACCGTTTTTGCTTTGGCGGGATTTAGAGCGGCGCCGCTGACGCCGGCGCTTTGGCTGTTTCTTGGGGGCGTCATCCCCCACTGTTCCATTGCCATCTCCATCTTTTGGAGTGTCCACCATATATATGTCATATGACGAGGTGGCCTTCCAGCGCCCTACAGGTGCTGGTTCCTGTTCGTCTCCTACATCATCGTCCATGCCGTTGATGTCTTCGGAGCTGAAGTCAAGCATGTCGGTTAGATCGTCGACAGTGGCTACAAAGTGGGTGGTGGGTGGGCTTTGAATTTCCTCATTGTCCGTATCCCACCCTCGCTGACCGTAGTCCGGCCAGGGCTCTCCTGATAAAGAGAGAGACTTAAGAAAATTCAGGATGTCGCCAAAAGGCGAATGCTAAAAGATGTCTGCGGCGGTGAACTCCATTATTGGCGCCCAATCGGATTCGATCGGCAGAGGCGCGGGGGGCTCGGAGTTCGGAGAGGAATCCGGCTCCGCGGAGTCACGGGCCATGCGGAGTGCGGGGCTGGAGTTCGGCTCGATCGCCTCAGAGATCACAGCCCCTGAGGCAGCGTCCAACCGCTGATCCTCGATCGGCACAGTAGGCTCCGAATCAATGGTCGAAACCGATGCGTATGCGGCCTCCAAGGCGCTATTCAGCGGCAGAGCTATATCATGCCCATCGAGACAGTGCGGCGCACTTGGCTGTGGCTTGAATCCGTCGAAGATCAAGTCCCCGTGGATGTCAGTCGTGTAGTTTAGGCTTCCAAACCTGACCTGGTGGCCAAGGGCGTAGCTTTCGATCTGCTCAAGGTGGCCGAGCGAATTGGCCCGCAGAGCGAAGCCGCCGAAGACGAAGATCTGTCTGGGGAGAAATGTCTCACCCTGGACCGTATCGTTGTTGATGATCAAAGGAGCCATCAGGCCTAAAGGCGACGACACAGAGGAACTCTCAATGAAAGCACCAATGTCGGTGTCAAAACCGGCGGATCTTGGGTAGGGGGTCCCGAACTGTGCGTCTAGGCCGGATGGTAACAGGAGACAAGGGACACGATTTTTTTTACCCAGGTTCGGGCTCTCTCGATGGAGGTAATACCCTACTCCTGCTTGATTAATATTGATGACATGGGTAGTACAAGAGTAGATCTACCACGAGATCAAGGAGGCTGAACCCTAGAAGCTAGCCTATGATATGATTGTTGTGTATGTGGTTGATTGCCTACGGACTACAACCCTCCGGTTTATATAGACACCGGATAGGGTTAGGGTTACACAGAGTCGGTTACAATGGTAGGATATCTTGAATATACGCATCACCAAGCTTGCCTTCCACGCCAAGGAAAGTCCCATCCGGACACAGGACGAAGTCTTCAATCTTGTATCTTCATAGTCCAGGAGTCTGGCTGAAGGTATAGTCTGGCTACCCGAACACCCCCTAATCCAGGACTCCCTCAACGACCTATTAGGCGCTCAGGTTGGTGAGGCAGTTTAGTGTGTGGCTGTCAAAGCAGCCGCACAGTCTTCCGCGCACAAGGAGCGCTCAATGTTTCTCTTTACTGAAATGATGCCTTGTGGACCGGGCATCTAAAGCGTAAGAGACGCATAGTGCGGTATTGCATTAAAGAGGGCGAAAGCGTCGCGTCCCAGTAGTGCTTGATAGACACTTTTAAACAGAGCGATGTAGAATGTTAGCTTTTCGCTACGGAAGTTATTGGGAGAGCCGAATATGACTTCTAGTAGGTGGGAGCCCGAACAACGAATCCCTCGGCCTGGTGTTACTCCTTTGAAGGAAATATTGCTATGGCTAATTTTTGTTGGTTCTACCCCCATTTTGCGGACCGTGTCCTGATATATCAGGTTCACACTACTACCGCCATCCATCAGGACTCGTGTGAAGTAGTATCCGTCAATTATCGGGTCTAACACCAGGGCAGCCCATCCTGCGTGCCGGATACTTCCGGAGTAATCCCGATTGTCGAAGGTGATCGGTTTGGATGACCAATGGCGGGACTCCGTTGTGATAGGCTCTAGGGCACATATATCTATGGGCGCCACCTTGCTTCTCCCCTTTGTCACGTGTAGCACGTTTACTATTTTTACTTCTGATGGGAATTTCTTCTGTCCCCCAGTGCTTTGCTTGCGGGGTTCGTCATCGTCTTCACTTGGTGTATCCAGCCCCTTGTGTTCGGCGTTGAGTTTGCCGGATTGTTTGAATACCCAACATTCTCTATGGTTGTGATTTGAAGGTTTATCAAGGGTGCTGTGAATTTGACATTTCTTGTCCAGAATTTTATTAAGACTGGACAGCTCGTCTCTGTTGTCTTTGAGAGGCAGCTTTTGCTGACCCCGCCGAGAGATTTTGAATCCGGCGTTAACTGTCGTGCTCTTCGGGCTGTTTTCCTTATTTCGGCGCTGGTCTTTGCTGCGTCGTGGTTTCCCGTTTCCATCCCTGACTTCGGATGTACTTGGGTCGCTGGTGTCGCATCTTGCCAACCAGCTGTCCTCGCCTGGGCAAAAGCGGGTCATGAGGCTTGTTAATGCGGCCATTGTTCTTGGCTTTTCCTGGCCGAGGTGTCTGGCGAGCCATTCGTCTCGAACGCTATGTTTAAAAGCTACTAAGGCTTCGGCGTCCGGACAGTCGACTATTTGGTTCTTTCTAGTAAGAAACCTGTTACGGAGTTTTCGGGCTGACTCTCCGGGCTGTTGAGTTATATGACTTAAATCGTCAGCATCCAGTTGTTGGACATAGGTCCCTTGAAAATTTGCCCGAAAGGCGTCCTCGAGCTCTTTCCAACTTCCAATAGTGTTTTCGGGGAGGCTTTTGAGCCAATGCCTGGCTGGCCCTTTGAGCTTGAGGGGTAGGTATTTGATGGCGTGGAGATCATCTCCTCGAGCCATGTGGATATGGAGGATATAATCCTCAATCCAGACCCCTGGGTCTGTCGTTCCGTCATATGCCTCTATGTTTACGGGTTTGAATCCCGCTGGAAATTCATGGTCCAGCACCTCATCAGTGAAACATAGGGGGTGTGCGGCACCCCTGTATTTGGGTGTGCCGTGGTGTTCGGATATTTGTTGTGTTGCATTGCTTGCTAGGGCGTGCTTTCTTGGCCCGTAGATAGATCTGGTTGGACCATCTTTTTGATGCGGGCCCTCGTGTGGATCGCGTGCTGGCTTGTGTGCGGCGTCGTCTGCCGCTCTATGTTGGCCGTGAGGTCGTCTATCTGACCAGATGGCTTCTTTGTTTTTTGATTGCGGGGGCTCTAAGGCCTCCTCATCAAATTCGGGCAGTAGCTTTCGCTTCGGGTAGCTCTTTGTGTGGCTACTGCCGCCATATTTGTCTGTGGTGTTGAGTACTTCCTCCATCTGATTCTTAGTGCATCTTTCACAGTTTTGAGCTTTCGCTTCTGCTTTTTTAGGCTACGCGCAGTGGCGACGAGCCTTTTATGGAGGTTCTTCTGCTCCAGGAATTTGTCCGATGTGAGGTCATCCAGACTGTTATCTTCGCCGGGGACAGGTTGTTCGGCTTGATTATCCAAGTTGCCTTGTTTGTCGTCCGCCGGCTCGCCCTGCTCTGTGGCTGGGTCTGTATGACCACTGTTTCTGTCGATGCGGGGTTTGGAGCGGCGCTTACGCCGCCTCTTTGACTGCTTTTCGAGGGAACGATCCTTCGCTGCGTCCTCTCGTTCCTCGTTGTCGTTCCCTTTGGGTGTGTCCACCATGTATACATCGTGCGATGACGCGGCTGTCCAGTGCCCTGTAAGTGCTGGTTCCTGTTCGTCTCCTACATCGTCGTCCTTATCGCCGATGTCTTCGGAGTCGAAGTCGAGCATGTCGGTCAAGTCATCGATAGTGGCTATAAAGTGGGTGCTGGGTGGGCGTAGAATTTCTTCGTCGTCCGCATCCCAATCCTGCCGGTCGTAATCCGGCCAGGACTCTCCTGACAAAGAGAGAGACCTTAGTGAATTCAGTATGTCGCCGAAGGGAGAGTGCTGGAAGATATCCGTGGTGGTGAACTCCATGATCGGCGCCCAATCGGATTCGATTGGCAGGGGCGCGGGCGGCTCGGAGTCCGAAGGGGAGTCCGGCAGCGCGGAGTCACGGGCCTTGCGAAGGGGAAGGCTTGTGTTCGGCTCGATCGCCGTTGAGTCTGCGGCCTTCATGGCGGGATCCAACCACCCGTCCATGGATGGCGCAGTTGGCTCCGAATTGAAGGTCAGAGTGGTTGCAGGTGCGATCTCCTGAACATTGTCCGGCGGCAGAGCTAGATCATGCCCATCATGACAGTGCGGTGCACATTGCAAGGGCTCGAATCCGTCGAAGATCAAGTCTCCGTGGATGTCGGCCGTGCATTTTAAACTTCCAAACCTGACCTGATGGCCAGGGGCGTAGCTTTCAATCTGCCCCAGATGGCCAAGCGAATTGGCCCGCAGTGCAAAGCCGCTAAATACGAAGATCTTGTCTGGGGAGAAAAGTCTCACCCTAGACCGCATCGCTAACGATGATCGAAGGAGCCATCAAGCCTGATGATGATGACACAGAGGAACTCTCAATGAAATCACCAATGTCGGTGTCAAAACCGGCGGATCTCGGGTAGGGGGTCACGAACTATGCGTCTAGGCGGATGGTAACAGGAGACAAGGGACACGATATTTTTACCCAGGTTCGGGCCCTCTCGATGGAGGTAAAACCCTACTCCTGCTTGATTAATATTGATGATATGGGTAGTACAAGAGTAGATCTACCACGAGATCAGAGAGGCTAAACACTACAAGCTAGCCTATGGTATGATTGTTGTTATTGTGTCCTACGGACTAAACCCTCCGGTTTATATAGACACCGGAGGGGGCTAGGGTTACATAGAGTCGGTTACAAGGAAGAAGATCTACATATCCGTATTGCCAAGCTTGCCTTCCATGCCAAGGAGAGTCCCATCCGGATATGGGATGAAGTCTTCAGTCTTGTATCTTAATAGTCCAATAGTCCGGCCAAAGGTTATAGTCCGGCTGTCCGGATACCCCCTTATCAAGGACTCCCTCACCAGTAATGCAGCAGTTTGCCTTGGACACATTGGCTCCTTTTGTGCAGTTGAACTAAAATCGAAGTCGGAATAAAACCGAGCTTTAATTTTTATATCCCTGTAAGCAACAAAAGGTATAAGGGAAACAATTACTGAGAAATAACGGTTGATGACTTGTACTCCCAGAAGAAAAACATCTACTGATCTACCTTATCTTAATGGGAAACAAAGCAGGAGAGTAGCAATTCTCCATCAGTGTGATTCATTCATATTAACCGAGACATTATCTTAACAATGCCTTGTTTCAAGATGTATAAAGAACGAAAAAGAAGAAAAGTATCATTCCTAAAACAATGTGACTGATTCATTTTAACAGAGACATTATCTTAATAATACCTTGGTTAAACATGTAGAAAGAACTACAAAGCAGGACAGTACCATTTGTAAAACACTGTAACTGATATATAATAATAGAGACATTATCTGAACAATACATTTCTTAAACATGTACTCCGGCCGATCCCTAACAGAAATGGTACTCCCGCCGATCCCTAACAAGTGTTGCAGTTTTGAACTAAGGTTCAGTAGTTAATTCTGAGGAAAGTAGGTACTGACCTTTCAAGACCAAGATTTGAAACTACGCCTGAGATGGATCTAAAAGAGATCTCAACACATATATGGAAATCCGGTCTCATTTTGTGCAGTTCCACCAAAATTAAGCGAAGCAAAATGTCGCAATAGCAACAAGTTGAATAGATATCCTTGTTTTAATAGAGGCAAAAAGGAATCAATTACTGGCCAATAAAGGAGGATGAAACATGCGGCCACAAAAATGGTAATCCCGCCAATCCCTAACAAGTGCTGCAGTTTTGAACTAAGATTCAGTAGTTAATTAATTCTGAGAGTGGCATTGCTTAATTTTACCAGCGGCATTAGATTAACGAAAAGCATAAACAGTTCCAGGGTAGAGTGGGCGCAACAACAGTATGTGCTTCCATCTACTTATAAAGGGGGTGATGCAGAGTTTGTTGTAACAAAGCAACAAGCATCATGTCTGGGTTGGTCCCATTTTTGTTCACTACTTAATGGGAAAAGACAGCAATACAATAGCTTCAATTCAACATTTATTTCAAACAGTACCAATACAAGTAGCACAACATCTCAAAGCACACTGCACAATCATGTGGATGAAGGCCTGTACTGACCTTTCATGAGACGAACAAGATAAAATATGAATATGCCAACACAAATAAGAAATCCAATCTTGTTTTGCGCAGTTGCACTGAAATCAAGCAAAGTGTTACGCGTAGCGAAGCAAAATGTCGCAATAGCAACAAGTTGAATAGATATCCCTATATAAACAGAGGCAAAAAAGGAATCAATTACTGGCTAATAAAGGAGGATGAAACATGCGGCCACAAAAATGGTAATCCCGCCAATCCCTAACAAGTGTTGCAGTTTTGAAATAAGATTCAGTAGTTCATTCTGAGAGTGGCATCAATTACTGACTTATAAAGGGGGTGATGCTGAATTTGTTGTAACAAAGCAACAAGCATCATGTCTGGGTTGGTCCCATTTTTGTTCACTACTTAATGGGAAAAGACAGCAATACAATAGCTTCAATTCAACATTTATTTAGAACAGTACCAATACAAGTAGCACAACATCTCAAAGCACACTGCACAATCATGTGCATGAAGGCCTGTACTGACCTTTCATGAGACCAACAACGATAAAATACGAATCTGCCAACACGAATAGGAAAGCCAATCTCGTTTTGTGCAGTTGCACTGAAATCAAGCAAAGTCTTTTGCGTAGCGAAGCAAAATGTCGCAATAGCAACAAGTTGAATAGATATCCCTGTTTAAACAGAGGCAAAAAAAGGAATCAATTACTGGCTAATAAAGGAGGATGAAACATGCGGCCACAAAAATGGTAATCCCGCCAATCCCTAACAAGTGTTGCAGTTTTGAAATAAGATTCAGTAGTTAATTCTGAGAGTGGCATCAATTACTTGCTTATAAAGGGGGTGGTGCTGAATTTGTTGTAACAAAGCAACAAGTGATATGTCTCCAACATATCTATAATTTTTGATTGCTCCATGCTATATTATCTACTGTTTTAGGCAATATTGGGCTTTATTATCCACTTTTATATTATTTTTGGGACTAACTTATTAACCGGAGGCCCAGCCCAGATTTGTTGTTCTATGCCTATTTCAGTGTTTCGAGGAAAAGGAATATCAAACGGAGTCCAAACAGAAAAATCCTTTTTGGAACGTGATTTTCTCACCGGATAAGACCCAGGGAACTTGGAGTGCACGTCAGAAGATACAGGAGCTGCCCACGAGGGTGGTGGTGCGCCCCTGCCTCGTGGGGCCCCCGTGGCTCCCCGGCGTACTTCCAGCTCCCATATATATCCATGTACCCTAAAACTTCCAGAACAGAGATTAGATCGGGAGTTCCGCTGCCGCAAGCCTTTGTAGCCACCAAAATCCTCTCGGGACCCTGTTCCGGCACCCTGCCGGAGGGGGGAACCCTCACCGGTGGCCATCTTCATCATCCCGACACTCTCCATGACGAGGAGGGAGTAGTTCACCCTCGGGGCTGAGGGTATGTACCACTAGCTATGTGTTTGATCCCTCTCTCTCTCTCTCTCGTGTTCTTGATTTGGCACGATCTTGATGTATCGCGAGCTTTGCTATTATAGTTGGATCTTATGTTTCTTCTCCCCCTCTTCTCTCTTGTAATGGATTGAGTTTTCCCCTTGAAGTAATCTTATCGGATTGAGTCTTTAAAGATTTGAGAACACTTGATGTATGTCTTGCCGTGCGTATCTGTGGTGACAATGGGATATCACGTGCCACTTGATGTATGTTTTGGTGATCAACTTGCGGGTTCCGCCCATGAACCTATGCATAGGGGTTGGCACACGTTTTCGTCGTGATTCTCCGGTAGAAACTTTGGGCACTCTTTGAAGTACTTTGTGTTGGATTGAATAGATGAATCTGAGATTGTGTGAGGCATATTGTATAATCATAACCACAGATACTTGAGGTGACATTGGAGTATCTAGGTGATGTGTGTCTTAAGGTGTTATTCTAGTACGAACTCTAGGGCTGTTTGTGACACTTATAGGAATAGCCCAACGGATTGATTGGAAAGAATAACTTTGAGGTGGTTTCGCACCCTACCATAATCTCTTCGTTTGTTCTCCGCTATTAGTGTCTTTGTAGTGACTCTTTGTTGCATGTTGAGGGATAGTTATATGATCCAATTATGTTACTATTGTTGAGAGAACTTGCACTAGTGAAAGTATGAACCCTAGGCCTTGTTTCCTATCATTGCAATACCGTTTATGCTCACTTTTACCGCTTGCTACATTGCTTTTTTTATATTTTCAGTTTACAAAAACCTATATCTACCATCCATATTGCACTTGTATCACCATCTCTTCGCCGAACTAGTGCACCTATACACTTTACCATTGTATTGGGTGTGTTGGGGACACAAGAGACTCTTTGTTATTTGGTTGCAGGGTTGCTTGAGAGAGACCATCTTTATCCTACGCCTCCCACGGATTGATAAACCTTAGGTCATCCACTTGAGGGAAATATGCTACTGTCCTACAAACCTGTGCACTTGCAGGCCCAACAACGTCTACAAGAAGAAGGTTGTGTAGTAGACATCAACAAGCAGCATGTCTAGGTTGGTCCCATTTTTGTTCACTACTTAATGGGAAAAGACAGCAATACAATAGCTTCAATTCATCATTTATTTAAAACAGTACCAATACAAGTAGCACAACATCTCAAAGCACATTGCACAATCATGTGGATGAAGGCCTATACTGACCTTTCATGAGACGACCAAGATAAAATATGAATCTACCAACACGAATAGGAAATCCAATCAAGTTTTGTGCAGTTGCACTGAAATCAAGTAAAGTTGCCGGTGTGACATTTAAGTTTTCTATAGCAACAAGTTGAATAGATATCCCTGTTTTAAGAGGCAAAAAAGAAAAAATTACTGGCCAATAAAGGAGGATGAAACATGCGGCCACAAAAAGAAGCATCTACCTTATGTTGATGGAAAACAAAGTATAGGACAGTAGCATTTCTAAAATGGTTGCATTGATTCATATTAACAGAGAAATTCTCTTAAAACAGATCAGTAGTTAATTCTGAGAGTGGCATCAACTACTGGCTTATAAAGGGGGTGATGCTGAATTTGTTGTAAGAAAGCAACAAGCATCATGTCTGGGTTGGTCCCATTTTTGTTCACTACTTGTTGGGAAAAAACAGTACCAAAACAAGCACAACATCTCAAAGCACACTGCACATCATGTGGTTGAGACCAAGATTTGAAACAACTCGCCATGAAGCCTGGAAACAAATATCGATCTCCTTTTGTGCAGTTCCACAAAAATTAAGCAAAGTCACCGCTGCGACATTCAAGTTAAACTGCACAAAACACTCTTAAAACATAAGTGTTTCGAGTAGTGAAGCAAAATGTCGCAGTAGCAACAAGTTGAATCGATACCCCTGTTTTAACAGAGGCAAAAAAGGAAACAATTACTTGCCGATAAAGGAGGATGAAACAAACGGTGACAGAAAGAAGCATCTAACTTATCTTGGATGGAAAACAAAGTAGGACGGTAGCATTTCTAAAACGGTTGCATTGATTCATATTAACAGAGACATTCTCTTGAAACAACATCCGTTAAAAAATGTAATTTACTTTTAATAGTGGCATTGCTTCAATTTTCCAGCGGCATTCTTAGATTAACAACAGCAAAATAGCTGCATGCGACATGCCAGCACCATGTGCGTCCACACGTATAAATGGGTGATGCAGAGTATGTAGCCAAGCAGCATATATGCGCTGGTCCCATATTTGTTCTCTTTGAACCTTCTTCCTATGTGAGGGCAGCAAATCTAGTCATGCACAAACTACCCGACCCCCAGTTTGTTTCCCTTTTCAAGAAAGAGATCGGTTCCATACAGATGTGTGTACTGGGTTACCCCATTTTCCCTTTTCGACCTACAAAGCGGCTGGATAGCCAGTCTATACTACTTTTTGCCCCTGCTTTCCTCATTGAACCACGTCCTAGATTCTTGCTCCAGCCCACTGCACCCTTCTTTCCTCTTTGAACCAATACCTAGATTCGACTACAGATCGAAAAAGATCCACATGCAGCTAGAGCAACGACGGTTTCAAAGAAAGTTATACCTTAGGGTCGTCGGGATGTGGCAAGGCGTGCGGCGGGAGGCCGAATCTGCCCACACTACGTACGGCAGCGAGGAAGAAGGGGTCGGGGGCCCTCCCGCATAGGCACTGGGTGAAAGAGAACAGCGCAGCCGGCAGTGGATTGCCTCCCTCGCCGAAGGCGATAGAGTGAACAATGCACCTCCTCCCCTTCCCGGTGCGACGGGATACAAACGCCTCCTTCACCAGCTGTGAGGGGGGAGAGAGAGACAAGAGGCCAACGCAGTCTTGTTTAGATCTGGTGAAGAGAGGGTGAGAGACTGTGAATATAGCAAACCCTAGCAAATGAACGCTGAGCCTCCAGCGTGTAACATATATGTAGTGCGGCCAGTGTGTGGAGAGTGCAAACCCTAGCGAACAAGTGCTGAGGCTCCCGCTTATATATATACTACTGTAGTACGGACTGGGCTCTGGTGCCTTCACTGCACCTGCTTTTAGCTGTATGACAGGTGAGCCAGCCACATTTTGGGCCCACCTTTCATAAATCCAAAGGCAGGTGCACTAAGTCAATGAAGCTGCGTCCATATAGTACTCTCGTGTATACGACTAATATATAGTGGAGTGGTTTTCTTATTCTCTCCATAACAATCGTTTTAAATTATGTAAGTACGAAACAAAACTCTTTATTTAATGTACAGTGAAGAAAACTAGTACTACTTCCAATGAACTAACGATCCACGCCCACGCGTCCTGGTCGCACTTCCTGTCATTCATGTGTGGTACACTATGAACAACCACACATGCGCCAAATTATCGGAAACGTGTGAGAGTGTGTACAAATAAAGAAATTTAATTTCAATTATCGGAAAGGTTTGGGAGTATTACAAAGTTTGACTAGCTACTGATGGAAGACAACTTGTTTTTCGTCGAAAATCGATCAGCTTCACCAGCCGATGCAACCATGAGCATCGACAGGTCATCATGGTGATGCATCATCCATTTGGCATCAAGTTAGGGTGAGGCACCTAAGAAGTTCGACAAATCCTCACTGTGGTCTGTTTCTTCTCAGTAATCAAGCTCGAGGAAGGAAGAACCACGTGGCAGAGGATAGTGAGGTGGAACAACAGTGGCCATCCAATTTTGTGCAGTTCCACTAAAATTGAGGAAGACATGCCCGGGTATGGAGACACGCATCGCTATTTCCAAAAATATAAAAAAGGGTTAGCAACGACATCTCAATTGTCAATAAGAATTAATGAAAAGTACACCAACAAACAGAAGCATCATAATTATCTTGATGGGAACTAAACCAGGATACCCGAGAAAAAAGCATTTCTTCATTTTACCAGTGATAGTACTACCACCATATGGACAATGACCGCACAACCACCATGTACTTTTTGTCGAAACAACATGTATACCTCCACCAAGGCATAAATCAGGACAACTTTTTGAGTGGCATTTCCTCTATAATAGTAGTAGTAGTACTAGTAGGTGATGTTGGACCAGCCGACAAACCCTAGCTACTATGCATGGGGAGATGGGGAGTAGTCGCATAGAAGAAAACCCACACGCAGCGACCTGGGGAGCTAGACAAGTACAAGAAGTTATACCTCAGGTGGGCGAGATGTCGTTCAGGCGGGCGGGCGGGATCTGCCCACACGACGGCAGCGAACAAGGGCGCGGAGGATCTTCGTCCGCGCCAGCGCCGGCTTCGAGAGGACGGTGCGCACCGGCTTCCTCCGTCGCCGACGGCGACAACGTCAAAGCTGCACCTCCTCACCTCCCGCAGCGGACGGGATTCGGCCGGATCTGTGACCACCGGTGAGGAGACAGATAGAGTGGACACTGTCATCTTGTTTTGATATGGAGAGGGTGAGAGAGCGAGACGCGAGAAACTCTATCAAACAAGAGGCTATAATGGAGTAAAAAAATCTCTCCATAGCAGTAGTTTTAAAGAGAATACGCGCGTTCCCGGAAAAAAGAAACGAAAACTGGCGGACAATTTTTTAAGGGTCTGTCTAGGACACATCTAGATGTGACATAGTTATGTCACATATAAGTTGATGTCCACTCTGTTTGTGGTCTTTTCCTAGTTTTTTTTGTTTCTTGTTGCTACATTATATACTTGTGGGAGCTTAGATGTGATATCCTTAAAAAACATCTAGATGTGAATTAGAGAAACTGATTTTCTAATGTACCAAGAAAGAAAACTCGATCGAAAACACGCCCCCGCTTCCAGGTCGCGAGAGTCGTCGCGCACACACACATAGACATAGCCATGCATATCCGTGTTTACGTAAAATTCCATTTCCATCTCCATCTCCAATCATATTTGTCCAACTAGCACATTATTTACGTTGTTAATTATACACACAGCAATATTAACGTACATCATCTCTTGTTTGCGCACGTCCGGACCGCTGCCAGGGCCGGTCCTGACCAACCCGAACTCTCTTCATCACCCGCACGTGCTTCCCGCCCGAAACGGTCAGTGCCGCATTCATGCCCTGCTAGAGCGGACGCGACCTCTCATTGGCGCCGGCATTGAAGCGGCGCGCCGGCCGAGAGAGCGTCGCCCGCGTCGCTTCCGGGTGCACGCGGCTGCTACGCGTTCAAAGCTCGCAATAGCCGGCTACAACATGCATGTAAAAAGTTCTTGGGTGTCCGTGCTACAGCTAGCTGTCCTCCCCCTACTCGTCAATCTCTTCCAGTAGTGCTAGTACTCCATGGCGCGATCCATCAACAAGCAGGCATGAAAGTTATGGTATACTACTCGGTTTGTGGTGAGTGGCATGCCGAGCGACCGTGTGGGGTCGAGCCATGGAGGATGGTGAGACACGAACACGACAGACGTGATTTAAATGTTGGTTTTGCTCAATGGCGCGATCCAACGAAACGAAACGTTGGTTTCTCTCTGTTTGCATTTTTTCTCCAGAAAAACAGAAACTTTTCCACTCCATTTTCATTCCTATTCCAAGGTTGCCCCGTTAGAACATTCCATCAAATACAAAGGAAAACTAACACGCAAGCTGATGCATCTCAATGATTCACAGATCATAGCCAATATTTACTTCACAACTAAAGAAAAAAGTTGTGAGAGCGTTTACGATAGAAAAACTACTAATGGGGTCACTACGACTTAAACCCTAAACCCTAAACATGATTTAATTTCCTGGCCAGGTAGAACCTGTCGAAGGAAAGACGGCTGGCACCCTCGGATCATACGATGCTTTTGTGCAGTTCCACTAAAATCGACCTGAGCATCCCTAATGGCAAAGATATTGAAGAAGTGTGATTAGAATAATAGTACTGGCACTAGTTCATGAGACATAAACTCATCACAAGTAGAAGCCGGTAGAAGTAGAGAAAGATCAACATGGAGATGGAGCTACGGCAGTGGAGCAAGCCGGCTCCAAAAGGAAGATGGACTACCTGGGACATCGGGCTGTAGCTAGAAGGGCGGTTGGGACGCGGCATCGGGCCATACCGCGGTGACCCCCGATTGGGACGCACCAACTGTGGGTTTTCTCCCTCGTCAATGTCGACCACGTCTACACAGAACATTGTTCCCTTCCCCCAGTTGCGGGATCAGGACCATCGTTCTATGCTTGTGAAGAGAGCAACCTAAGCAAGCAGGCTTGTAGCTTAGGCTCTTGCTAGTGTATATATAGTGGTTTTTTTTCTCTCCGTATCAACCATTTTATATTGCGTACGTGTCATTCAAGAGTGAAATGATGGTTGCTTCTTCCGACTAACTTAATGTGTGATTTGACTGCTCCTTAGTGGCCCCTACACGTACTCCCCCTATGTGTATGCAACAGTCACACGTACACATGGGCGTAAAAACGCGCGCGGCACCCTAATGCATTCATGTCCGAGCACACGACGGAACACACACGGTCACGCTCAAGTGCTCAACCTACACGTGCATGCACACACATACTCAGTCAGGGTGAGCTAGTGACCGTATGAACACCGGAATATATATATATTGAGCGAAATGAGCGTATTATGAAGTCCACTGACCGTATTTTTACAAATATACAGCGACAGACAGTGTATTTATCTCGTTTGAAATTAAACCATATTAACCAGAGAGGAGGCAGCATGGACTAGCATTACTTTGCTATGTCCCGTCAACTTGCCGAATGAGGAGAAGGTTGCAGGACGGGAGAAGCTTGTGCGCAGGACAAGGAGAAACTTTTGACTAATGCAAGCTCTCCCTCGCTCAGGCGGTGGATGTGCAACAGTTAATTTGGTGTCAGATTGCCAGAAGCATACACTATACTACTAGTGCTATTATTGTTCGACTTCCCGAACAACCAAGCGCAAAGTTTACTAGGAGTAGTACTACTACTATAGTCCATAAAGGTACGTACTATACTAGTACTAGGAACCGGATGGAGGAGCGTCCGCACTCTTATTATAACACTAGTAGAAAAAGGGTCAAATGTGAGACACATTAGTCCCGGTTTGTAACAGAACCGGCACTAATGTGTCCATTAGTGCCGGTTCCAACGGCTAGGCGAGAGGAGCTCTTTAGTACCAGTTCATGGAAAACCTTTAGCACCGGTTCGTGCCACAAACCGTTACTAATGAAAGTGGTGGCAGGATGTTGTCAGAGTGGGGCCCCACCAACACCTTTAGTACCGGTTCGTGGCACGAACCGGTACTAAAGGTCGTCCTATATAAACCCTTCGTCCACCAGCACTATGTTCTTCCCCCTTTCCCCTCTCCCTCTCCTCTGTTCTTTCCTTCTTCATCTTGAGTTCATCACAAAATTTGCCCCAAATTTGTCAAGATTTGCAGGCCCCCATCCATTCAAATGATCACAAAGGTTAGCACCTTTGTCCTTTCATCTCTCATTGCTAGATTAGCTCTTACATTCACTACTAGGAAAAGGCCTACTAATGGCGCACCTAATTTGGCCATTAATGGCACATTAGTGGTGCGCCATTAGTAGCACGCCATTAGTATATTTTACTAATGGCGCACCACAGGTGCGCCATTAGTATCTGGTATACTAATGGCGCACCCCAGATGCGCCATTAGTATATACAACAGTGCGCCATTAGTATGCCTCCCAGGGGGCCATGTATACCCAGGTGCTTTGGCATACTAATGGCGCACGACAGCAAGATGCGCCATTAGTAACTTCGGCATACTAATGGCGCACTCTTTAATGATGCGCCATTAGTATCCTTTGGCATACTAATGGCACACTATGATGTGATGCGCCATTAGTATGAATATTAGGTTTTTTTTATTTTTTAATTTTCTGTTTTTTGCACAGGTTACAAAATGTATAATTGGACAAAATATAGACAGCACACATCAACAACAGATTCATTGAATACAATAGAAGATTAGTCTCTGAATACAATTCATCATTTTAGTCTCCGAATACAAGTCATCATATTAGTCTCCGAATTGAAAAGACCGAACAAAGATAGAACATTATATTACATAGAAGAGAGCTGCGGTCATAACGATGAGCATCATCACGATGAAACTCGTCTTCATCCGGTTCCTCCAACGCTCCCTCCCCTCTCCCGCTAGATAGCGGGCGTATCTAGATTTGGCCTCGGCCCTAGTGGCGTACCCTTTGTAACTGTTACCACTGAATCGGTGAACCTGTCTCCGACACTCCTCCCAGTCGTCGTAGACTCCGGGAACCTTACCCTTGTACACGACATACCACGGCATCGCTATGCAGTAGACAAACGAAACGTTAGTACCAATTCACAGACAATACATAAGCAATATATAAGTATGCAACAGAACAATCGGAAGAGAAAAGCAAGACATTAATAGCATCGATTACATCTTAAGTTGAACGACTCTCGAAACCAAAGAGACATACTACAAGTTCACTAAAGTTTAATTACAACATGAGACTCAAGGGACCGGAGCGTGGATGAAGCCGCCGTCTATCGTGGGAGTCATGAAAGAACGGGCGTTGTCAGCCTG
Source organism: Triticum aestivum (assembly GCF_018294505.1). Classification (NCBI taxonomy): domain Eukaryota; kingdom Viridiplantae; phylum Streptophyta; class Magnoliopsida; order Poales; family Poaceae; genus Triticum; species Triticum aestivum. Next base: position 5,676,823 of record NC_057800.1, read on the forward strand.
CATTAGTAGGATTGTGTCGATGTCACTGTTGGACGGTTGATTTCTGAGGTAGAACTGCTCCGCTGTACGAAGGACATCTTGATGGATGATTTCCGCAAACTCCGACTGGATGCGAAAGAATTCTTGTCTGATGTCCGCTCCTGGATTGCCGACACGCTCGCGGCCCAATCTTTGAGTCTACTCGGTAGCAGAAGTTGATGATGGTCCCGTACGATCGCCCGCATGTGATGGATGGCGTTGTAGGCACCCTTCTGACCGCCAGGCGGCTGCTTGACGCAGCAGAACGTCGTATTGTGGGAGAACATGTGCTTGCCGTACTTACGAATAGGCCTGGTGAAGGTGCCTCCAGATTTGACGTAGCCGGGGAGAACATCATCAAGAACCTTCTTGACATTTGTGTAGTCTACGTTCGACTGACGGTCCGGGTCGAAATACGTGGCCATGGAATATTTGGGGCTTAGGAGGATGAGCGTGCAACGTGTGTCACTGCAGAAAACACGGAATGTTAAAAGAAAAACGATCGAAATTTAAGAATTCATATGTTATGGGGCGGTTGAGGGGAGGACTTACTCGGGAAAGTAAGGCAGGAGGAAGTTATCCTTATCTTGGTTTGCCAGAATGACGCCTTCGAGGTAAGAACTCGCGACTTGACGGTCCCCAGCGCTGCCCAAGATCTTGGCACGCATGTAGAAGGGGTCGACTATCACGATGTCCGGGGTCTTGTCGCGAATGATCCGCATCTCCATACTCAGCGAAAATAGCCGAACGAAGGTGTAGTGCAGCGGATGAAGGTTCAACATAGCGTGGATGTCATCAAACCGCAGGACGATCGTACCCCCAATGGAGTTATCCACAAAGCCCTTGCCCTCTAGCACCTTGGCCGCGAAAACCGGGTATGCCACATCCTTCTCTCCGAGACGCCGCTTCTCCAAAGAAAGAACACTGTCATGCAGACTCCGCATAGCACCGGTTGCAGCATCGAGCATATTTCTCGGTAGCATCGGCCTACCTGCCACATGCACCCTCCTCGAGATATCCTCAGGTGAAGGTGGCCCGTCCTGAGCACGGATCATACTCGGTGCCGGCTGGCCCGCACCCTTGTTAGTCTTTCTTTTGCGTGCCTTCTTCTTCTCCTGTAATGGGACCGAGTTCTGCTCACAGACCGCCTTCTTGAGTGTGTTGGGGCTGATCATATTTCGCACCTCGCCTATCTGAGGCTCGGTGAAGTCGGCAGCTGGAGGCGTCTCCTGAGAGCTAAACTGCAGACGACGCCTGTTGCAACTTGGCTTCTCCGCGGTACCAGCTAGATCGCGCACGTCTTTTGTTGGGTTGGCTTCTTGAGAAGGAGGCCCCATGAAGTCGCCACCGTACCCATGATCGGCAAAGTACTGATCGACGTTGGCAAATGTATCATCATCGTCGTCGTTCTGATCCTGTGCCATATGCATGTTTGGATCCAGTGGCATAGGGATGTCTGGCACCATTGCGGCGGTCTTGCCATGGGGCCGACTTGGCGCCGGCACGACTGGCGGTGTTGTCTTTGGGGTGGTGTCCCCCGCCCCCAAACGAATCTGGCTCTTCGGCCAAAGCAGGGGCCAGCTCAGGCAGGCGCTGAGGGTCATCACGTCATCATCGTCGGCCCCGATGGATCGAATCGGAGGTAACAACTTGTTGCAGCCTGGCAGCACCCGAACCAGTTGAACCCTAAACAAGTTGGGTGGCATCTGGGTACCGTGGAACAAGGGGTTGCCCGGTTGAACGATTTTGCCCTTGGCGACATCGACCAACTCGTTGTTCACGAAGTGCAGGAGAGTGCACGGAACGTCGGCGGTGCCCTGCGAAAACATGTAGGGCGTCCGGGATGCCCAGTCAAAGGCAAGGAGATGAAGTCCTCGGCCGAGAGAGGCTTAATTAGTTACCGTGATGATGGCATCGAGCTCGGCTAATGTCGAGGCACCGCCAACAGCGGGCGTGCAGTTGACGGAGGGGCCGCTTGCTGCAGAGGTGCCGGCCGACGTACACCCGGGTGCATGAAGCTCCCATGCCGGCGTTGGAGACACCAATGCCGCCCCCGCCGGAGATACCAATGGCCCCGCCATCGCGTTCTGCGAGTTGCTGGCCGTGAAGCTAGGAATCGGGGGCGGCCCCTGTTGGCCGCCCGCAATCCACGCGCTAATCCCCTGGATCAAGGTAGGCATAATGGCGGTGATCGTCGCTCCGAGTTGTTGTTGCACTTGCTCTTGGACAATCTACGGAATCCGCGCCACCTGTGCCCTGAGTTCTTGAACCTCGCGCGCCTGGCTTTCCGAGCTGGTCTTTTTCTCCTTTCGCCCACCAGTGTTATAGTATGACGACCATTTTGTCGACAAGCCTTTGCCGGCCACACGACCAGCTGACATCGGCTTACTGAGCTTATCCTTGTTCTTCATTACATTCAACGCCCTATTTAGAGTGGTGTCCCAAGGGTTGCTCTTAGTCGACCCCGCGCTACTGCTTTCAGTCGCCTGCGGAAGGAATGTGAACCATTTAGAAATTTGGCTTCATTAATTAGAATGCAACCATATGGAGCTAATTACGCGGGGGTGTATTCCTTACCAGAACAAGCTCAAGCGCCCTGGTCTTCGGATCCGTGGTAAGCTCCTTTGTTTTCGGGTCCTTCTTGTACCGGGCCCTGACAAAGTTCCTGGTCTGCTTGTCACCGTATTTATCGAAGAGGGGCGGTAGGCCTTGCTCGGCACGGTCCGCCTCCTCCTTGTCCCATATAGGCTCCGCCACTCTGTAACCGCCGGGACCGAGTGTGTGTTCCCCTAAGTTCAGCTCCCGCATTTCTTTCCCCCACTTACTTGATTCGGAGCTTGCGGTGCTCGAGCAATTGATCTTGAAGTCGTTGTAGTCATCTTCGGTGATCGAAGGATTTTTCTCCTTGATCTTCTCATAACTCTCACCTTTCTCGATCATTCTCTTCACATTGCTTTTTCCAAGTAGACAGGGCCATGCTCATCTTCGTGAGGGCAGCATTGTTCACTTTATTCCCTTTGAGGCTTGTGTTTTCAAATTCAGCGGGGAACTTGTATCGTTCGTGCAGCTTCGTGAAGAGGAGGTTGCGCAAATTCCCTCGGTCAGGATGCCTGAGGTTCTCGGTGTTGATCGAGACGGTGCTCCGGAGAATGCACCCGAGCTGAAGCGAGTACCCCTTGACTATTCGTTCGGGCGCCGTTGGATTCCCGTTGGAGTCCACTTCAGTAACTTCCTCCTTGAGGGTGCGGAGCACGGTCGGGCGCCGGTCCTTCCGTTGCCTCTTTGGTTGGCTGCCATCTGTGCGTGCGCCGCCATCATCAGTGGTGGCATACTCGGCGGCACCATTAGTGGTGGCATCAGTGGGGTCATCCTCGGCGGTACCATCAGTGGTCTCAGGATCGGTGGGGAAGGCGACGTCCTCATACAAGTGAGGTTGTTCCTCCATCTCCTGGGACAGCTCCCAGAATTTCTTGCCGCCCGAACCCCCGGCCTCATCGTTGTTGGCCATGTTTCTCTATAAGTAGGAACAAAGTTTGGTCAAAAAGTTGGTTATTGTCAAGGAACAAGATCATGGTCTCATCATTTAGGGTTTGTCGACACCGAGGCATCCTAAAAGCTAAGCTTTTATCATTGAGGGTTTTTCGACGCCGAGGCACCCTAAAAGCCTAATCTTTCATCATTTCAGTTTTTATCGACACCGAGGCACCCTAAAAGCCATGCATTAGTCACAAGTACGCTGGGGCATTTGATCCTACTTAATTAACTACTAAGATACCCCGGCCCATGCATTAGTCACAAGTACCCCATATGTCCTATTTTTAGCAAAGTCATGCTAAAATTCACGGAAAATTTCAGCATGACCTTTGCTGAAAATAGGACATATGGAGTACCCGAATTTGCCGGAACGGAAGTTAATCGACATTCCAGCAAACTCAAGGGCCTCTCGGGTGGACAAGGCAAAAAAGGACACAATGGTCGGAGACATGACCTTTGCCTAACAGTTCTGAACTCCTGCCAAAACTGAACACAACATATATATACCAAGCATCTTGCCAGCTAGTAGACCAGCTAGTAGACCATCATTTGTCAGGCCAAATTGAGGCCAAACACAAAACCAATGTGGGCATGGCACAAAGTCCATGACCCAGAACAGGAGACATACCAAGCACTAAATGAGGACAGAAACAGAGAATAGATAAACTGTTAGGCATTATGTGTCACAGGTACTGCTACAGTTTTAAATAAGAAGATAAAAAAGAAAGCTGATGTACAAAACCTCAAAACAATGCAAAGTGTTATGGGCTAAAAAACAATTACAGTAGACTAAAAAACAGGAATCATTATCTTCTATATGAAGCTGAACTAGGCAGACTGAACTGATTTTGATTTTCATGTTCCAAAGTACCATCAAAACCATTGGTTTACGTATCAAGGTCTAGTATAGACTTTTTACTTATGAAATGGTTCCCCGCCCCTAGCAAACAACTATCTTCAGACAACCTTCTAGCATATGTCCATAAACCCAACAGGCACAATGTTGTGCCTGTTAACCACGTACTGATTTAATCCAACAGCAGTTCATACTATTTCCTAGTCTTAACTCCTAACTGAAAGTCTGAAACAGATTATCAAAAGTTCGGAACAATTACAGTAGGCTAGAAAATAGGAACCTATGTGAAGCTGAACTAGGCAGACTGAACTGATTTGGGTTTTCAAATTCCAAAGTCTTCCACTAGCAGCATATCGTATTAAAGCATAGTAGCATCAAAACGAATAGTTCCCATATCAAGGTTTAGTGTGGATTTTAAATCTGTCCATAATAGCATCAAAGAACTGATTTGATTCAACAACTTTTACTGAAAGTCTGAAACACATTAGGAAAAGTTTCAGACCACATAAACTGTTTTTCGGACTAGTAGTTTCGAATACCCAAACTTTTACTAAATTTGGAATTTGGAGGTCACCGACCTCTTCATCCCTTTTACTGTCAAAAAACTACTAATAGCACAAGTGACATGAAAATTCAGGAGTACGAGATCACAAAGGCCATGTCATGCTTGGCAATATTTGTTTACTGAAACTAAATGAACATTTTACTGGTAGTGTACTGATAGTGTAATCTAGCTATTGTACTGATATTTCTGTTTCTTTGAACATTTTACTGTCAATAAAAATGATGTACTGCTGCTTTCAGTTAATTCAAATTAGCTAAAACCTTTTACTGTCAAATAGTGCTAATGTTTACTCTATGAAATAAACTACTCCTCCTCTCTTCTCTTCTTCAGTTAATTAGGAATAGTTTTAGAGGTAACTAACTGAAACTATTTATGATGTTGACAACAGTAGCATGTGGACCTTCATGGTGATTTCATATCAAAATAGAGGAGTACTCCTGTTCATTTGGAGAACTCATACAACAATTGTTATGCATCAAACTTGGGATCAACAGCAGCAAGAATCAAGCCCAATACAGAGAGGAGAGGAGCAGCAGAAGTGGACAGCGCAGCGCTGACCTTGAGCTCTTGATTGGAGTGGGGGGAGGTGGCCGGCGAGGGATCTGTGGCTCCGGCGACGGTCGTGTGGACGGGGCGGTGTCCGGGCGG
>NC_057800.1:5682881-5706654 GCF_018294505.1 Triticum aestivum
AGCGGCGTCGGGGCGGGGTCGAGGCGGCGTCGGGGCAGCGTCGAGGCGGCGGGGCAGCGGCGTCGGGAGAGGAGAGGGGAAGGGGATCGAGGGCGAGGGCGAGGGAGAGAGAGGGGATAGGGAGGGGCCGGGGAGGGAATATGGATGGGGCACGACACAATACTAATGGCGCACCACCCCTCGGTGCGCCATAAGTACATCCATACTAATGGCGCACCTCACCCTGGTGCTCCATTAGTATTTTTTTTTCTTATAGCAATGGCACAATACTAATGGCGCACCACCCTTCGGTGCGCCATAAGTACATCCATACTAATGGCGCACCTCACCGTGGTGCGCCATAAGTAATATTTTTTTCTAAGACAGTAATAATTTTTTTAAAAATATCATCAAACAGTAATGCCGGTGGAGCAGGGGAGGGTGCGCGGGGTGCAGGGGTTCGGCGGCGGCGGTTGAGTAGGGGAATCGAGGGTGCGGGGGGTCGGCGGCGGCGGCCAGTGGACCGGGGGGTGCTCGGCGACGAGGGGGACCGGATCTGGCGATGTGGGATAGCGATCGAGATGGAGGGGGTCGAGATCGAGTGTCCATGAAATTTAAAAATATTCATGATAGTTCAAAAAGTGCCCATGAAATACAATCAAGAAATGAAGGCTACGATTTAAATACAAACGATCTTAGCTAGCTATATGTTCACAATCTTCTTGCCCTTCTTTTTCGCAAATGGAGTTCTTCTGTGGAACGGACGTCCTTTAGGTAGGGTGGTCCTGCTTCTTCTTGTGGTGTATGCTGCTACTTCATCATCGTCGTCATGTTCGATCCTCGGGTCGCCGTACTTGTCGAAGTCTTGCTCATTGGCTACTCCATCCATTCCGATGATCTTCCTTTTGCCTCTCCTCGTGACAACACGACTGGGCTTTGACGGGTCGGTAATGAAGAAGCATTGGTCCACTTGGGAAGCCAGTACCCATGGCTCATTTTTTGCGGTGACGTTTGCGCCCGCGGTTTTGGATTTGGCTTCGGGTATAACCATGGTGGTGAAATACCGGTCTTCTTTTAGGCCGCTCTTGGCCCATCTGACACGGAACATCGGGACCTTCTCTCCAGCGTAGCTCAGCTCCCAGATCTCCTCGATCCTTCCGTAGTATCTGTCCTTGTCGTTACTGGTGTAGGATTCCATCGTTACGCCGGAGTTCTGATAACCATCGCTCTTCATGTCCTTGGCCTCGGTGTAGAATGTGTAGCCGTTGATATCGTACACCTCATAGGTCATCAGGTTGTGCTCGGCGCCCTGTGACAAGGCGAATATGAGTTGTTCTTCCGCGGAAGAATCCTCATGTAAAGGGTACGACAGAAGCTTCTGCTTGAACCAACGCGTGAAACATGAGTTGTGCTCTTTGAGTATATCTCCGTCCATCCTCTGTTGGCCTCGGTCATTGTACGTCTTCTTAATAAAGGTTTTGTGCTGTACCACCCAAGGATCGACCACGTCTATGTGTTGTAGCGCGACTAGGTTTTCTCTTTCAAAGTCGGCGAGTCGACCCTCGAAGTCGACATGCATTTCGCGACGACCCTCACGGTGACCCCATCCAGCGAGCCTGCCGAGGTGCCTGTTGACGGGCAGACCAACGGGGTTCTCGATGCCTAGATAATTCGTGCAGTAGGAGATGCACTCTTCGGTCAGAAAGCCCCTGGCTATCCTTCCCTCTGGACGTGACATGTTGCGAACGTATCCTTTGATGACACCATTCATCCTTTCGAACGGCATCATGTTGTGCAGGAACGTCGGCCCGAGTTGGATGATATCGTCCACGATATGGACCAGCAGATGCACCATAACGTCGAAGAATGTGGGCGGGAAGTACATCTCAAGCTCTCATAGTATCACCATGATCTCTTCCTGTAGCCTTCTGAGTTGCCTCACGCCAACAGTCTTCCGAGAGATGATGTCGAAAAAGTTGCATAGGCCAAATAGGGTTTCACGGACGTGCGCGTCCATGATCCCACGGATTGCTACTGGAAGTATCTGCATCATCAGCACGTGATCGTCGTGAGACTTCATCCCGCTGAACTTCAGCTTCGCTGGGTCTACGTATCTGCTTATCTTCCCTGCGTAACCGTAAGTAAGTTTTACTCCTACGAGGCAGGTGAAAAACTGCTTGATCTCCTCCTGACTTAGAGTGAAGCACGCGGGAGGGTAGTCAGTTCCGGTCTTCTTGGCCTTCTTGCCTTTGAGACGACTTTCTGTGTCCTGCTTCGCCTCATCATCATCATCATCATGATCATCATATATAGCATGAAGATCCTCCCTGATGCCCATTGATTTCAAGTCTGCCCTTGCTTTCGGCCCATCTTTGGTCCTCTCTGGCATGGTGAGCAGGGTACCAAGCAGACTCTCACACACGTTCTTCGTGATATGCATGACATCAAGGCTGTGAGGCACACGGTGGATATTCCAGTACGGCAAGTCCCAGAAAACAGACCTCGTTTTCCATACCTTCAGCAGCGGCTCTGGCGCCTTTCGCTTCTTTCCTGGCTCTGGCGCCTTTTGCTTCTTTCCCGGCGGTGGGCAGTCTTTCCAATTTTTCAACAGCTCGTCTATTTCCTCGCCGCTCCTCATACGCGGGCGTCCTCGGGGTTCGGTTTCACCATCGAACAGATCCTTGCGTTTTCTCCACGGGTCATCGTCGCGAAGCCACCTTCGATGTCCCATGAACACGGTTTTTGAAGACCCGGGATCTCTATCTAGCTGGCGATACGTTGTGTCATCCATGCACCTGACGCATCCAAAAAATCCGTGGACCACCTGCCCCGCGACATATCCGTAACCGAGATAGTCGTGGACCGTCGTGAGCAGCGTGGCTCTTATAGGGAAATATTCTTTTTCTGCGGCGTCCCACGTATTGGCTGGCATTTTCCACAGCATGTCAAGCTCCTCTTTCAGCAGCCCCAGATACAGATTGATGTCGTTCCCTGGTTGTTTCGGTCCTTCAATTAGCATACTCATGTGAATGTACTTCCTCTTCATGCACAACCAGGGGGGAAGGTTGTACATCCACACAAACACAGGCCAGGTGCTATGTGTGCTTCTCTGGCTGCCAAACGGATTGACTCCATCGGTACTCGCGCCCACCATGATGTTCCTTGGATCGTTCCCAAATTCTGGGTCATCAAAGTTCAACGCTTGCCACTGGCTCGCATCCTTAGGGTGACTCAGCATCTTGTCTTTTTTATCTATCTCCGGATCATTTGCGTCATCTTCTCGCTTCTTCTCCTCCCTATCTGCGTGCCAACGCAGGAGCTTTGCTACCTTAGGGTCCGCTAAATACCGCTGCAGACGAGGAGTGATCGGAAAGTACCACACCACTTTTCGAGGAGCTTTCTTCCTCTTCTTGTATCGAGTGACGACGCACACCGGACATATGGTAGACTCCGCGTGCTCGTCCCGATAAATGATGCAATTGTTCTTGCACACATGGTATTTCACGTGCGGTAAATCCAGAGGACACACGATTTTCTTCGCCTCCTCCAAACTGGTCGGGCACTTGTTCCCCTCGGGAAGACGTTCGTGCCAGAATGACATGTTCTCGTCGAAGCATGCATCGGTCATTTTGTGTTTTACCTTCATCTCCAGAGCCATGAGCGTTACTTTCAGGCGGGTATCCTCGGGCCTGCATCCTTCATACAATGGAGTAACCACGTCTAACTCAAGTTGATCCATCTTGGCTTTCTCTCGGGCGGCAGCTCTTGCGTTATCCGTCTGCTTGAGAAGCAGCTCTTGAATATGAGGGTCCTGCACCCAGCCCATCGATGGTCCAGCGTCGTCTGCTCCGCCGGCATCATCATGTCCTGCATCTTCTACATGATGACTGTGTACAGCATCACCGTCGTGATCATCTCCTAGGGATTCTTCGCCTTCTTGCCCGCCCGAGCCGCGGTGGTTGTCTTGCTGCCCTTCCTCATTTCTTGCCCGGCCCCCATGGACGACTTCGTAGTCATCTTCATCACCTTGCCACCGATATCCATCCATGAAACCACGCAAGACCAGGTGGTCCTGCACCTGCCCGGATTCCGGATCCGCAATAAGGCTCTTCAGCTTGCATCTTCGACACGGTCATCTTATCTCCGTCTCATTCTTTTGAAGCATCTCGGCCTTCGCGGACCTCAAAAACCTATTCACGATGCCTTCGGTCATCATGCGGACCATGGTCGCTTGCGGGGTAGAGCAAAACGATATTTTAGAACCAAGAAAAAATTTGGCATGACTTTCCCTAAAAATAGGACCAAAAAGAATGCTTAATGCCAAAATTCTCGCCGAAACGGAAATGAATAAACATTCCGGCAAAATATTGGCAACTATCGAATTTCAAATACCGGTACACCTCCAAACACAAACACATATGCAACACCACGAACATATGCAACACCACAAACATACATAGATCTAGCTAGGCCATAAAAAGTGCATGTGCACATTGTTGTAGGGAGAACAACATAAATATAGCTTCCCCCCTTACTTACCTATCAAAACAAGGTAATTTAACCACTTAAATTGAATGAATCTATGGTGGAAATGAGGTGAAAAAGAGGAGGCACCCGAGACAAGGAGGAGGTGGAGAGAATGAAGTGGGGAGAAAGTGAGTGTAGGTAGGAGAGGCTGTCCAAAATATCTTGTTGCTGCCCACTTACTAATGGCGCACCAAGTCTAAATGCGCCATTAGTAATCCAGGTTACTAATGGCGCACCTCCTGGTTGTGCGCCATTAGTAGTTTTGCAAAAAAAAAAAATACTAATGGCGCACTATCCCACAGTGCGCCATTACTAGTTTAAACTAGTAATGGCGCACGGTGAAACAGTGCGCCATTAGTAGTTTTGCAAAAAAGGGAATAAAAAATATAATAAAAAAAACAACATTAGTGGCGCACTTTCCGGCAGGCGCACTAGTTAAAAAAAATTAATACTAATGGCGCACCCGGGGCCAGGTGCGCCATTAGTAGTTTCAACTCTAATGGCGTATCAGAAGGTGGTGCGCCATTAGTATATACTAATGGCGCACCGCTTGTCTGGTGCGCCATTAGTGTCAATCCCATCTATAGCCCTTTTTCTAGTAGTGATTGGTTTATATAGTGACTAATTGTGGGTTTTAGTAATTTGGGAGGAATTATATTTGGTACTATTTGATTTATATGCAAACTGAGGTCAAAATAACACTTACTTTGCATATGTAGGTGTGTTTTACTTAGTGCCTTCTAAATCTCCGTCGTAACCACCGTCGATCACCCGCACCGTCCCGTCGCCGGCACCACCTTGTGGTGAGCCTCTTGTTCATGTAATTTTATATAAAAAATTGATGTTTGTGTGATTTGGATATATAGTTAGTCGTATAATTATCTTACCCATACGTTGTTTGTTATACATAGTGCCATGGTTTTGATATCCGTCCCCGTCGGCCCTCGTCCTTGTTATGATTCGGATATGGTATATTCTCTTTTAAAACTATTTGTTGCATTTCGTGTTTATGACAAATTATGCCCATCAAGTTGACATAGATATTTTTATCTAGGAGGTATGTGAACCGGAAATTCCAACCGACCCTATTCTCGAGAGGTTAAATCTAGTTGAAAGAGAAAACGATTATTTGAAAGAAAAATTGAAAAGAATTGAGGGGGAGAAGATGGAATTGGAGTTGCATGTTGCCGATGTCGTCGATGATCACAAGATCAAGATGGAGAAAATGCGCTTGAAGATTAGAAAGATTAGAAAATATGCCATTGATAGTGAGGCTTGGTATCATTATGTTGTTGGATCAATTGTTACCTTAGTTGCGATCTTGATCGCATTTGTTGTTGCATTTAAATGCTTTAGCTAGAGAGTTATTAGTTTGTTGCATTTAAGTGTTGTATGAACTTTATGTATTGTATTAATTTGGTGTTTTTGGTGCTGTGTATTAATGATGAGCGGCAATGGATGTACGATGACTGATGCTCTCCCGAGTTCATTAATGGCGTGCATACTTTTCTGCTTGCGGCTGAGGCAAACAAGCGGGCGGATGGTTTTATGCCTTGTCCATGTGCTGGCTGTAAGAATGGTCACAATTACTCTACGTCAAGAACCATTCACATCCACCTGTTTGAGTCCGGTTTCATGCCCCACTATAATGTTTGGACCAAGCACGGAGAAAGAGGGGTTATGATTGAAGACAATGAAGAAGAAGAGGATGACGACAGCTATCCAGGCCATGGGTTCCCAGAATACGATGATACAACAATGGGGGAAGAAGCTGAGCCGGTAATGCAGGAAGAAGCTGAGCCGGCAATGCGGGAAGAAGCTGAAGAATAGGCATCAGATGAGCCCGTTGATGATCTAGGTCGGGCCATTGCCGATGCAAAGAGAAACTGCGCAAGTGATTTTGAGAAGAAGAAGTTGCACCGCATGTTAGAGGATCACAAAAAATTGTTGTACCCGAATTGCGTAGGTGACAAGAAAAAGCTAGGCACCACACTGGAATTGCTGCAATGGAAGGCAGATAATGGTGTATCTGACAAGGGATTGGAAAGTTGCTGGTAATGATAAAGAATATGCTTCCAAAGGACGACGAATTGCCCGAGAGTACGTACGAAGCAAAGAAGGTTGTCTGCACTCTAGGGTTAGAGGTGCAGAAGATACATGCATGCCCTAATGATTGCATCCTCTATCGCGGTGAGTACGAGGATTTGAAGCTTGCCCGGTATGCGGTGCATTGCGCTATAAGATCAGCCCCGATGACCCTGTGATGTCGAGGGCGAGCGCCCCAGGAAGAAGATTCCTGCCAAGGTGATGTGGTATGCTCCTATAATACCACGGTTGAAACGTTTGTTCCAAAACAAAGAGCATGCCAAGGCGATGCGATGGGACAGAGAAGACCGTAAGAAAGACAGAAATGTGATGCCCCCGATTCAAGATCAGGGACTCACGGGAAGATATCACAACACAACTCTAAAACATAAATAAGTCATACAAGCATCATAATACAAGCCAGGGGCCTCGAGGGCACGAATACAAGTGCTCAATCATAGATGAGTCAGCGGAAGCAATAATATCTGAGTTCAGACATAAGTTAAACAAGTTGCCATAAGATGGCTAGCACAAACTGGGATACAATCGAAAGAGGCGCAGGCCTCCTGCCTGGGATCCTCCTAACTACTCCTGGTCGTCGTCAGTGGGCTGCACGTAGTAGTAGGCACCTCCGGTGTAGTAGGAGTCATCGTCAATGGTGGCGTTTGGCTCCTGGGCTCCATCGTCTGGTCGCAGCAATCGGGTAAAGAAAGGGGGAAAAGGGGGGAACAAGGCAACCGTGAGTACTCATCCAAAGTACTCGCAAGCAAGGAGCTACACTACATATGCATGGATATATGTGTAAAGGGCCATATCAGTGGACTGAACTGCAGAATGCCAGAATAAGAGGGGGATAGCTAATCCTGTCGAAGACTACGCTTCTGGCAGCCTCCGTCTTGCAGCATGTAGAAGAGAGTAGACTACAGTCCTCCAATTAGCATCGCATAGCATAATCCTACCCGGCGATCCCCTCCTCGTCGCCCTCTTAGAGAGCAACCACCGGGTTGTATCTGGCACTTCGAAGGGCGTGTTTTATTAAGTATCTAGTTCTAGTTGTCATAAGGTCAAGGTACAACTCTGGGTCGTCCTTTTACCGAGGGACACGGCTATTCGAATAGATAAACTTCCCTGCAGGGATGCACCACATAACCCAACACGCTTGATCCCATTTGGCCGGACACACTTTTTTGGGTCATGCCCGGCCGCGGAAGATCAACACGCCGCAGCCCCACCTAGGCACAACAGAGAGGTCAGCACGCTGGTCTAAACCTAAGCGCACAGGGGTCTGGGCCCATCGCCCTTAGCACACCTGCACGTTGCGAACGCAGCCGGCGAGCAGACCTAGCAACCTCCATTACAAAGGAAGTCACGTTACGCGGTCCAACCCGGCGCGCGCCACTCAGTCCCTGACGTCACGAAGGCTTCGGCTGATACCACGACGTCGAGTGCCCATAACTTTCCCACGTAGTTGGTTAGTGCGTATAGACCAAATGGCCAGACTTAGATCAAATACCAAGAACTCGTTATGCATGTTATTTTGAAATAACCGCAAACACCGACAGGGCCAGGCCCACCTCTCACCCAGGTAGTCTCAACCTGCCCTGTCGCTCCGCCACAAAGATCCACCCAGAGGGCCGTCGGGACCAAGGTCCTTTCAGCCCCCAATCCGTGAATCACTCGCGGGTACTCCTCGAGCCGACCAGACTTTAGTCACCACATGTATCATGTATAAAGTATAGTATATACCCGTGATCACCTCCCGAGTGATCACGGCCCGATAGTATAACACAGCAGACGGACAAGAATGTAGGGCCACTGATGGAAAACTAGCATCCTATACTAAGCATGGAGGATTGCAGGTAAAGGTAACAACAGTAGTAGCAAGGACACGCTATGCATCACGATAGGATAAACGGAAAGCAGTAACATGCTACACTACTCTAATGCAAGCAGTATAGGAGAGAATAGGCGATATCTGGTGATCAAGGGGGGGGGGCTTGCCTGGTTGCTCAGACAAGAAGGAGGGGTCATCGGTGACGTAGTCGACCACGGGGGCATCAGCATCGTCACGGGGTCTACCGAAGAGAACAGGGGGAGAAACAGCAAATACATAGCAAGCAAGTGCATAACAAGATAACAGGCAAAGCTAGACGTGTTCTAACGCGGTATGAGGTGATACCGGTGAAGGGGGAAACAACCGGGAAAGTATCCTCGGTGTTTCGCGTTTTTGGGCAGAGGAGCCGGAGGGGGAAAGTTGCGAGTCTGGTATGTTAGGGGTGTGTGGCGGACGAACGGGCTGCGCATCCGGGTTCGTCTCGTCGTTCTGAGCAACTTTCATGTAGAAAGTATTTTCATCCGATTTACGGATTAAAAGATATGATTTTCTAAAGATTTTATTAATTACTAGAATTTAATTAATTATTTAAATTAATTCGAAAAATGGGTTAATGACATCAGCATGATGTCATGCTGACGTCAGCAGTCAAAGGAGTTGACTGGTCAACCTGACCAGGGGGTCCCACTGGTCGGTGACACATATTAATTAAACATTTTAATTAGCCTAATTATTATTGATTAGAGGGTGGGCCCACTGTCATACATATTAATTAGCTAATTAACTAACCAGGTTAATTAGATAACTAATGTTTAATTAGTTTAATTATTTGTTTAGTTTAATTAATCAAAATTAATTAAGTTAATTATTTCTGTAATTAATTAATTAAATATAATTTTTTATATATTTTTTTAATTCTTTTTCTTATAAAACGTTCTGGGCTAGGCCCACCTGTCATTGGTCCAGAGGGGCTAGTGGGCACGGGCGCAGAGGGCAAACGGGCGCAGGCGACAGTTTCGGGCGCAACCCAATCGGGCACACGCCCAGGGCGCCATGGCGAGGCCGGGCGGTCACCGGAGGGGGACGCCGGCAGGAGAGCAGCAGGGCGGCGCCGGTGGCCAGGGGAGTGGCGCTGCGCGCGGGCAGCACAGACGGAGGCGGGATGCAACAGAGTCGGCGTGCGGCTACGCTAGGCGAGGCCGTGGCTAGTGCGGGCGCGGCGATGCGAGCCGCGGCGAGCAGCCAGTGTAGGGAGGTGGACCGCAGCGAGGGAGGCCGGAGCGGGGCGGCGAGTGAGCAGCGGCAGGACGTCGGCCGCGAGGTGGAGCGAGAGGCGGGAGGTGCTGGAGCCGAAATGGGGTCACGGGCGTGGCGTGTCCAGGGTCGTGCGCGCGCCGGGGATGAAGGTCACGGCGAGCGCGACAGGGGGCGCGTGCGGGCATGGGTGCCGGCCCCGGGCGCAGGCCGCAAGGGCCGCGACAGTTCGGCACGCACTGCGGGGAGCAGGGCGCGGGGTGAGACATGGCGACGGTAGCGGAGCAGCAGCTGCGGCAGTAGAGCAGCAGCAGTGGCGTGAGGAGGAAGATGGGGACGGCCTTGTAGACGGAGACGATGTCGGCGATGGAGTCCGGTGGGGCAGATCCAGCGAGGGGTCGGAGAGGAGGACGGTGAGGCGGTGTTCCGGGCAGCGGCGACGGCGTGCTTGTGAGCCCCGATCCAATCTGGATCGGGGGGAAGCGACATGGGGGGAGGAGTGCGGGTGGTTGGGTTAGGGTTTGACCAGGGGTGGGGGGTTATGGGGGGAGTGGGGTGGCCGGCTGGGCCTTTGCCCAGTTGGGCTGGTTGGCCCGATGGCCTGCTGGGTCGAGGCCCAGTTCGGGGGAGGGGTCTCTTTTTCTCTTTTTTTGTTTTACTTTTTCTTATTATTGTTTTCTATTTTGGCTAATTGTCTGGGCACCAAATGAGTTTTGTAAAATATGAGAGCTGGCCCACAAATCACAACACAATATATCCTACCACAACAACTAGTTTGGGGTAAATATCATATCATATTTATTTTGTATTAATAAAAAGGTTATTAAATAATGTTTTCAACCACTGTTTGAGGTTATTTAAGTCACCTATCAAATTTCAATAATGTTGTTTACCATTTTATCATAGCCTCTGATTTATCTACTATTTATTGAACACTTTAGTTTTAATATTTCAAAACTTTTATTGTTTGCTTGATTTTAAATTTTGAATTTGAATTGGTTTCAAACTAACGCGAGATTAGCAACAATAACCGAGGTGACGTGGCATCGTTAACGTGGGATTACTGTAGCTTAATTATTCGGGCGTCACAATTCTCCTCCACTACAAGAAATCACGTTCGGAGATTTAAGAGGTAGAGAAGGGGGAAAGGTCTAGTTACGAAATCCTAACGGATCTTCTCGGCCTTGGTTGCTCTTCTCGAAGAGGTCGATCCATTACATTGATGCTTCATTTCTCTGCTTCGGGTAATCATGAGAATGTCGGCATCCTTTCATCAGGAACTCCATCGTACTTACGAAAGAATAAAGGGTGGGCAGTCCGAGAGAATAGACCTCCGCAAGGTCGACTATCTGGTCGATAACATCGAGGAAGGTGGCGGAACCGCGGAAGTAACTCTTGAATGGAAACTTACGAAAATATCGAGAGCATAGTAAGGAGGTATCATGTGAAGTTTCAAGCGGACAGACAAATGTTCGATGCCTGAAACGGGGCGTGAACGGGGTTCAAAGCAACGGGAATAAGTATTTTGTCTGATACCAGAATTGATGAGCTCTCCAAAGGTGGCTCATGAACTACTTATGAGGCCACGCACGAGGAGAAACCTTGGGAACAAGAGGTGTATAGGTGAGTCAGGTTTCGATCCTGTGGAACTGTGGGTTATGGGCCCACCATGTGGGTTAAAGGTAGAAAGGGCGGTGATATTTTGCACAATCATGATAACAAGGCATGTTAAACGATAGCCTATCAATTATGTCGGCAATGTCAGTACCAAGGGCGAGGGACAAAGAGAACCATCTTCCTGCTCGTTGAACGAGGCAGACCAATAGGTAAAGTTCTCGTCCATCGGTGGTTACCGGAACGTTATCAACCATATTAATAGGGTCTTAGTGACAGAGTGGTTCAACGATGTGCTTACCTAAGCAGGAGAATAATACTGCTTAGATCATATAGATCACCAGTAAGGTTAAACAAAGCCATGGAAAGGAAAATGTGATCATCAGATTAAACAGAACAATGGAAGGGAAAATGTGTTTAAACACATGTTTCAGGGATATATCCTTCCCAAGGACAAACAGAACATGATATCCATGACAGGATAGAAAGTAGAAAACCATTTCGGTAAGGGGAGAGGAATTTCATGACATAACCCAAGCCACGGTGTTTGGATAATGGACAAAGAAAATTTAGCATTGTTCTTCAAGTGCTCTTATTGAAAATCGGAGTATCACTGACATGCTTCGAGATAACATTGGCATGGTCTTCAAGCAAGGTCAGACTTTGGATACAAAGGATCCATCAGGAACAACTCATAGAATAAGTCTTTCAATTTCCTCATGGAAGAATGGATAATCTTGCTAAAAAGGAAACTATAACAGTAGATCCTCCGGCCAGGTGTGCTGGGCATGACACCACCTTACCGGGTCTTAAAAGAACATTGTTATTACCCTTGGAAATATATTCCAACCATCATATCTGACCGGGATTCAGATCTGGTCGGTGTTAGGATACCTCCGACTCAAGGTGCCTGAGAAGAAAAGGAGTAACACACATTGACGAGATGACAATGTAAGATTCTTGGGAAATGAACTATGGAAGTGAGTTCCGAACAAGGGTTCATCATTAAGCCAAGGAGAGGATGAGGAGGTGGCTTATGGACTCAGTGACCATTCATCGAGAATTCCAAAAGGATGGATTTCCACAATCATGTGAACAAGGTGATAACATTTTTCAGATCAAATGACCTAATGATGTATGCTCGAGGGAAACATACACAATTTAAACATTGGTCGAATGGTGCACCCGAAATATGGGCTTAGGTAGCATGATCAGTATTAGAATGGTGATTGTGATATGTATCACTTGTATCAAGAATTCTCCAGAGGTGGTGAAATTCTCATAACAATCCTGACATAAAAGATGGTAATACCCCAAGGTAAAGAAGAACAAAGGCTGTATAGCAAGGATCTCAAGGTATATCACAAAAGACAAGCAAGTTTGTGTTGGAGGGAAGACAATAAAGTGGTCAATGATATCACAAATCATCGAGGCAAGGATGGTATTTCTCATCATGAATTCAATTCATATGATGGAAAAGCTCGGAATACAGATGATGATCACGACACATTTGTCGAGAGATTTCACGAAGATGTAATCGATCGACGATGACATCAAGTCAAACGAATGAAGAAGCAAAAGGTTATTGGAACGATGGTTAGGACACAA
The DNA here is from genome assembly GCF_018294505.1 of Triticum aestivum. NCBI lineage: Eukaryota > Viridiplantae > Streptophyta > Magnoliopsida > Poales > Poaceae > Triticum > Triticum aestivum. Next base: position 5,695,783 of record NC_057800.1, read on the forward strand.
ACTCGAAATCAAGTTTGTTGTTCAAGGTGAAATGATATGACGATGCAAATCGACGCAAGCTTAGCTCATCGTTGAAAGTTGTGCTCCGGGAATAAGGACCAGGTAGCACGATTAAATTTAGCATGATAATGATGTAGCCGATCAGGCTAGGAATGACATGATGGAGTATTAAACTTCTCAACAACAAAGTACTAGGATTACTGAATTACCGTGCGGATTTGATTCAATTCTCGGAGTCCTCGGATGACGACAACCCAGAACCATTGGAGTGACCATGACAGGGAAATGTACTACTTCATCAGAAATTCATAATATGTAGTGCGATGGCAAGATATCCTCGAGATACCAGGGGGTGGCACTCGAAGGCAGATCAAAATAGAGGTTGGGAAGGCGTACTGGTCTGCAGAAGGCAAGTACTTGAACTTGTCCGAGAAATAGAGTCAAAGGAGAACAATCATGGTCGGAACCACGGTTGCAATGGATCAATTCACAGATACCAGATGATATTTATCAAGGAAATAGTTATTATTACAAGAAGTTTCCACGATAGGATCTACATCATGTCCATGGGCATGAACACAAAGTTCAAGGTCGACTCCCACTTCTTTAGTGCATAACCTTTCATTCACTTCTCATCTTCAATGAGGTTGTGGTGTTGAAATTTTATCTGTCATAACACCGGTAGAGTACGACCCATAGTAGTTTTCGGGTTCACACAGATTAAGGAAGGCATAGGTTCAACCCATCGGGGCATCTTAGAAACATATACCATGAATTTTTAGGAGTAATTAACACAAGCTCGAAAGTAGAGCATGGTTGTCAAAGCATTATGCATCAGGGAAAGAACTCACAAGATTTGTATGTGTATGATACCATCAGATAACAACCCAGCAATGGGTGTGGCGGTCCATAACGGAGCTAACGTGAGTGTCGGTACTCAACCAGAGGAAGAAACAATGCAAAGGCATTGGATTATAGAAGCAACTGGCTAATTCAAAGATCACATCCACATGAGTTATGATTTCCAAATCAATGGATCAGAAGCAAACGCTCAGATTAAGGATGGATAGGTTGAGTAAGCTTAGGGGTAAAATTGACAACAATTTGATTGGTCGAGATCCAGCTCATGTTTAAAATGATGTCTGAGCCGAAAGGATGAATTCTAGGATCTGATTGAGGATTGCGAGCATTCGCAATATTTTGAATCAATGGACTCAAAATGATAGTGACAAAGGATGTCAACGGAGATTACTAGAAATGTGGAATTAACCATAATGCAGGAATTCAAGGAATTCAAGAGCAATAGGCTGCTGAGGATTTTCAGAAAACCGAATACTATTCCAAAGAATTTTATGAAACACATGAACAACTGAGGATGAACAAATCCTTGATAAGTGTGAGGAATTATACTTAGGGGTATTCAGGTGGCAAAGAGACTGCAAGGCAGTAAGCACAAAGGATTCTCAGAATAGCGGGAAGCAGCTTCGGGTATCTTGTACTAAAAATAGTAATCGAGAATGAAGGTATGGATGGCAAGTATAAGTAGTTATCCATAGGGATGTCTCGGTGGTAGTGAATTTGCAAGGGCAGTGGGCACAAGTGTCTCGGTAAAACATCAAATAGCATCTTCGGAAACGTCTGGTGCAGCAAGCGATCGTCTGTAATAAGGGGCTCTCCGGGAGGAAGTAATTACGAGAACCTAGAGTCGGAGTTAGTAAAATCGTTTAACCCGAATAGAAGAGAGCTCAGAGTCCCAGAGTATAGGCAAGGAATAAAAGATCCTAATACCACCCAATGGCGACGTGGGCCCATGAGCCGCACAACCATGTTAGTAAAACAGTTTTCATCGACTAGACTCAACTTTGGCCAAGGAGTTGGAAAGGGGGATTCCTACAGGCAGTCGGCTCTGATACCAACTTGTGACGCCCCCGATTCAATCGTACACTAATCATGCACGCAAACGTGTACGATCAAGATCATGGACTCACGGGAAGATATCACAACACAACTCTAAAACATAAATAAGTCATACAAGCATCATAATACAAGCCAGGGGCCTCGAGGGCTCGAATACAAGTGCTCAATCATAGAAGAGTCAGCGGAAGCAACAATATCTGAGTTCAGACATAAGTTAAACAAGTTGCCATAAGATGGCTAGCACAAAATAGGATACAATCGAAAGAGGCGCAGGCCTCCTACCTGGGATCCTCCTAACTACTCCTGGTCGTCGTCAGTGGGCTGCACGTAGTAGTAGGCACCTCCAGTGTAGTAGGAGTCGTCGTCAACGGTGGCGTCTGGCTCCTGGGCTCCATCGTCTGGTCGCAGCAATCGGGTAAAGAAAGGGGGAAAAGGGGGGAACAAGGCAACCGTGAGTACTCATCCAAAGTACTCGCAAGCAAGGAGCTACACTACATATGCATGGATATATGTGTAAAGGGCCATATCAGTGGACTGAACTGCAGAATGCCAGAATAAGAGGGGGATGGCTAATCCTGTCGAAGACTACGCTTCTGGCAGCCTCCGTCTTGCAGCATGTAGAAGAGAGTAGACTGCAGTCCTCCAAGTAGCATCGCATAGCATAATCCTACCCGGCGATCCCCTCCTCGTCGCCCTTTTAGAGAGCGACCACCGGGTTGTATCTGGCACTTGGAAGGGTGTGTTTTATTAAGTATCTAGTTCTAGTTGTCATAAGGTCAAGGTACAACTCCGGGTCGTCCTTTTACCGAGGGACACGACTATTCGAATAGATAAACTTCCCTGCAGGGGTGCACCACATAACCCAACACGCTTGATCCCATTTGGCTGGACACACTTTTCTGGGTCATGCCCGGCCGCGGAAGATCAACACGTCGCTGCCCCACCTAGGCACAACAGAGAGGTCACCACGATGGTCTAAACCTAAGCGCACAGGGGTCTGGGCCCATCGCCCTTAGCACACCTGCATGTTGCGAACGCGGCCGGCGAGCAGACCTAGCAACATCCATTACAAAGGAAGTCATGTTACACGGTCCAACCCGGCGCGCGCCACTCAGTCGCTGACGTCACGAAGGCTTCGGCTGATACCACGATGTCGAGTGCCCATAACTTTCCCACGTAGTTGGTTAGTGCGTATAGACCAAATGGCCAGACTCAGATCAAATACCAAGAACTCGTTATGCGCGTTATTTTGAAATAACTGCGAACGCCGACAGGGCCAGGCCCACCTCTCACCCAGGTAGTCTCAACCTGCCCTGTCGCTCCGCCACAAAGATCCACCCAGAGGGCTGTCGGGACAAAGGTCCTTTCAGCCCCCAATCCGTGAATCACTCGCGGGTAATCCTCGAGCCGACCCGACTTTAGTCACCACATGTATCATGTATAAAGTATAGTATATACCCGTGATCACCTCCCGGGTGATCACGGCCCGATAGTATAACACAGCAGACGGACAAGAATGTAGGGCCACTGATGGAAAACTAGCATCCTATACTAAGCATGTAGGATTGCAGGTAAAGGTAACAAAAGTAGTAGCAAGGACACGCTATGCATCAGGATAGGATAAACGGAAAGAAGTAACATGCTACACTACTCTAATGCAAGTAGTATAGGTGAGAATAGGCGATATCTGGTGATCAAGGGGGGGGGGGCTTGCCTAGTTGGTCAGACAAGAAGGAGGGGTCGTCGGTGACGTAGTCGACCACAGGGGCATCAGCATCGTCATGGGGTCTACCGAAGAGAACAGGGGGGAGAAACAGTAAATACATAGCAAGCAAGTGCATAACAGGATAACAGGCAGAGCTAGACGTGTTCTATCGCAGTATGAGGTGATACCGGTGAAGGGGGAAACAACCGAGAAAGTATCCTTGGTGTTTCGCGTTTTTGGGCAGAGGAGCCGGAGGGGGAAAGTTGCGATTTTGGTATGTTAGGGGTGTGTGGCGAACGAACGGGCTGCATATACGGGTTAGTCTCGTTGTTCTGAGCAACTTTCATGTAGAAAGTATTTTCATCCGAGTTACGGATTAAAAGATATGATTTTCTAAAGATTTTATTAATTACTGGAATTTAATTAATTATTTAAATTAATTCGAAAAATGGATTAATGACATCAGCATGATGTCATGCTGACGTCAGCAGTCAACCGAGTTGACTGGTCAACCTGACCGGGGGGGTCCCACTGGTCAGTGACACATATTAATTAAACATTTTAATTAGCCTAATTAGTATTAATTAGGGGGGTGGGCCCCACTGTCATACATATTAATTAGCTAATTAACTTACCAGGTTAATTAGATAACTAATGTTTAATTAGTTTAATTATTTGTTTAGTTTGATTAATCAAAATTACTTAAGTTAATTATTTCTGTAATTAATTAATTAATTATAATTTTTTAGATATTTCTTTAATTCTTTTTTTATAAAATGTTCTAGGCTAGGCCCACCTGTCATTAGTCCAAAGGGGCTAGTGGGCACGGGCGCAGAGGGCAAACGGGCACGGGCGATGGTTTCGGGCGCAACCCAATCGGGCACACGCCCAAGGCGCCGTGGCGAGGCCGGGCGGTCACCGGAGGGGGACGCCGGCAGGAGAGCAGCAGGGCGGCGCCGGTGGCGAGGGGAGTGGCGCTGCGCGTGGGCAGCACAGACGGAGGCAGGACGCAACAGCGGCGGCGTGCGGCTATGCTAGGCGAGGCCGTGGCTGGTGCGGGCGCGGCGATGCGAGCCGCGGTGAGCGGCCAGCTTAGGGAGGCGGACCGCGGCGAGGGAGGCCGGAGCGGGGCGGCGAGTGAGCAGCGGCAAGACGTCGGCTGCGAGGTGGAGCGAGAGGCGGGAGGTGGCGGAGCCAAAATGGGGTCACGGGCATGGCGTGTCCAGGGTCGTGCGCGCGGGGGGGATGAAGGTCGCGGCGAGCGCGACAGGGGGCGCGTGCGGGCGTGGGTGCCGGCCCCGAGCGCGACAGTTCGGCACGCGCTGCGTGGAGCAGGGCGCGGGGTGAGACATGGCGACGGCAGCGGAGCAGCAGCCGCAGCAGTAGAGCAGCGGCAGTGGCCGGCATTGTGGGTGGAAGGGCACGGTGCTGCGGAAGCAGAGAGGGAGGAGGGAGGCGGCGGCTCACATCGACATGCAGGGTACAGGGCAGCGAGGCATAAGGAGGAAGACGGGGACGGCCTTGTAGACGGAGACGACGTCGGCGATGGAGTCCGGTGGGGCAGCTCCAGCGAGGGGTCGAGGAGGAGGACGGTGAGGCGGCGTTCCGGGCAGCGGCGGCGGCGTGCTTGTGAGCCCCGATCCAATCTGGATCGGGTGGAGGAGTGCGGGTGGTTGAGTTAGGGTTTGACCAGGGGTGGGGGGTTATGGGGGGAGTGGGGTGGCCGGCTGGGCCTTTGCCCAGTTGGGCTAGTTGGCCCGATGGCCTGCTGGGTCCAGGCCCAGTTCGGGGGAGGGGTCTCTTTTTATTTTCTTTTGTTTGTCTTGTTTTGTTTTACTTTTTCTTATTTTTGTTTTTTTGTTTTGGCTAATTGTCTGGGCACCAAATGAGTTTGGTAAAATATGACAGCTGGCCCACAAATCACAGCACAATATATCCTACCACAACAACTAGTTTGGGGTAAATATCATTTCATATTTATTTTGTATTAATAAAAAGGTTATTAAATAATGTTTTCAACCACTGTTTGAGGTTATTTAAGTCACCTATCAAATTTCAATAATGTTGTTTACCATTTTATCATAGCCTCTGATTTATCTACTATTTATTGAACATTTTAGTTTTAATATTTCAAAACTTTTATTGTTTGCTTGATTTTAAATTTTGAATTTGAATCGGTTTCGAACTAACGCGAGATTAGCAACAATAACCGAGGTGACGTGGCATCATTAATGTGCGATTACTGTAGCTTAATTATTCTGGCGTCATAGGAAAGTTGAGAGTTCCCGCTGACGGGTCGCAGTGGAGAAAAATCGAAAGAAAGTACGGGAAGGAGTTTGCAGATGACGCAAGGAACGTATGGTTTGGTCTACGCGCAGATGGCATTAATCCTTTTGGGGAGCAGAGCAGCAACCATAGCACCTGGCCTGTGACTCTATGTTTGTATAACCTTCCTCCTTGGTTGTGCATGAAGCGGAAGTTCATTATGATGCCAGTGCTCATCCAAGGCCCTAAGCAACCCGGCAACGACATTGATGTGTACCTAAGGCCATTAGTTGAAGAACTCTTACAACTATGGAATGGAACAGGTGTACGTGCGTGGGATGAGCACATGGGGGAAGAATTTGACCTAAAGGCGTTGCTGTTCGTGACCATCAATGATTGGCCTGCTCTCAGTAACCTTTCAGGACAGACAAACAAGGGATACCGCGCATGCACGCACTGTTTGGATGATACCGACAATATATATTTGGCTAATTGTAAGAAGAATGTGTACCTAGGACATCGTCGATTTCTTCCGAGCAGGCATCCCGTAAGAAAGAAAGGCAAGCATTTCAAAGGTGAGGCGGATCACTGGACGAAGCCTCGCCACCATACTGGTGCTGAGGTACATGATATGGTCAAGGATTTGAAGGTGGTCTTTGGAAAGGGTCCTGGTGGAGAACCTGTTCCGAATGACGCTGACGGACGCGCACCCATGTGTGGAAGAAGAAATCTATTTTTTGGAACCTGCCCTATTGGAAAGACCTAGAGGTCCACTCCGCAATCAACGTGATGCACGTGACGAAGAATCTTTGTGTGACCCGGCTTGGCTTCTTAGGCGTGTATGGGAAGACAAAAGATACACCTGAGGCACGGGAGGACCAGCAACGTATGCACGGAAAAGATGACATACATCAGGGTCATGCAAGCTACGCTCTAACCAAATAAGAGAAGGAAATCTTCTTTGAATGCCTGCTCAGTATTAAGATACCGTATGGCTTCTCGTCAAATATAAAGGGAATAATAAACATGGCAGAGAAAAGGCTCCAGAACCTAAAGTCTCATGACTTCCACATGATTATGACGCAACTGCTTCCGGTTGCATTGAGGGGGCTTCTACCGGAAAACATTCGATTAGCCATTGTGAAGCTATGTGCATTTCTCAATGCAATCTCTCAAAAGGTAATCAATCCAGAAATCATACCAAGGTTAGAGAATGATTTGGTGCAATGTCTTGTAAGTTTCGAGTTGGTGTTCCCACCATCCTTCTTCAACATCATGACACACGTCCTAGTTCACCTATGGGAAGAGATTAACGTTTTGGGTCCTGTATTTCTACACAATAAGTTCCCCTTTGAGAGGTTCATGGGAGTCTTAAAGAAATATGTTCATAACTGTGCTAGGCCAGAAGGAAGCATCTGCAAGGGCCATGAAAATGAGGAGGTCATTGAGTTTTGTATTGACTTTATTCCTGACCTTAAGCCGATTGGTGTTCCTGAATCGCGGCATTCTGCCTTGGTGGACTGGATGGAAAAGGCACGCTAGGAGGGGAACAAATAATATGTATGGACGGACATTCTCTCACTAAAGCAAACTACACAGTTCTACCGAATTCTGCCTTGGTGGCTCCGTATATGGGTGAACACAAGAATTTGCTACGCTCCAAACACCCGGAACGGTCTGATGACTGGATTACACGTGAACAAACCAGGAGTTTCGCTAGCTGGTTGCAGACACGTACCATGCATGACGCCTCTATTGAAGATGACCTGTACTTGCTGTCCCAGTTACCATCTTCGAATATAATGACTTTCAAAGGGTACGAGATAAATGGGAATACATTTTACACGATCGCCCAAGATAAGAAGAGCCCCAACCAAAACAGTGGTGTCCGCTTTGATGCAGAAACCAAGACGGGAAAGGAAACATATTATGGTTATATATAGGACATATGGGAACTTGACTATCGACGTGGTTTGAAGGTCCCTTTGTTTCGGTGCAAATGGGTCAATATGACACGAGGCGGGGTAACGGAAGACCCGCAGTACGGAATGACAACAGTGGATCTCAACAATCTTGCGTATGCAGACGAACCATTCGTCCTAGCTAATGATGTGGCACATGTTTTCTATGTTAAGGACATGTCTACCAAGCTGAGAAAAAGAAAAGATAAGGAAGCGAATGCATCGTATGATGAGCCAAAGCGGCACATAGTTCTTTCTGGGAAGAGAAACATCATGGGAGTGGATGACAAGACAGACATGTCAGAAGATTATGAAAAGTTTGATGAAATTGCTCCATTCACAGAGAATATGGACCCGAGCATCCCGTTAAATGATGAAGATTTTCCATGGTTACGGCGCAAAGGGACACACGCGAAGAAAAAGTTTCACACCCAAAGATCTGGGATGGCATCGGCTTCACTATCATCACTTTTTTCTGTGTTTCACACCCAGGAGGGAATCTCTGTAATAGTTAGGGTAGTTATGTGTTTTGGCATTTGAAACACGAAGAAATATTATGTGCAAACAAATTCTTTCATGCCTTTACTGATTTTTAAAGTTAAGTTATTCACAAACTAGTGATTCACACAAATTTCAAATAATTCAAAAGGGACACACGCGAAGGGACACACGCGAAGAAAAAGTTTCACACCCAGAGATCTGGGATGTGATCGGCTTCACTATCATCACTTTCTTCTGTGTTTCACACCCAGGAGGGAATCTCTGTAATAGTTAGGGTAGTTATGTGTTTTGGCATTTGAAACGCGAAGAAATATTATGTGCAAACAAATTCTTTCATGCCTTTACTGATTTTTAATGTTAAGTTATTCACAAACTAGTGATTCACACAAATTTCAAATAATTCAAAATTCAAACTATTCAAATTTGAAAACTACCGGCACTAACAGAAAGTTTCTAATTTTTGTACCTAAAGCAAAAATATTCACAAAGAAACTCTAAATACAGCAAAAACAACTAAAAATAAATAAAACAAAATAAATAAAGCAGAAAAGAAAAAACTAAATAAAAAAAGCCCACCTACTAGGCCACAACGACCTGCATACGACTAGAAATCCAAATTGTAATTGGGCCAGGATGCAGGCCCGCTAGCCCAATAGGCCCATCAGGGCATCGCAGCAGACATAGGCCCGGAAGGCCTGCTTAAGAGAGGAGCTCGAGAGAGCTACCGCACTGGGGCTTATAAACCAGTGTGGGCGCCCCTCGGTTAGCGAGGTGGGACTAAACTTGCCGCACCGCACCTGCGCCAGCGCACCACCTTTAGTACCGGTTGGTGGCTGGAACTGGTAATAAAGGGTGGGTCTTTAGTACCAGTTCCAGCCACCACCCGGTACTAAAGGCCTGCCCTTCCCGCCGTTTGGCCTAGCCAAAACAGGCCTTTAGTACCGGTTGGTGGCTCCAACCGGTACTAAAGGTGTCCCCTATATAGGAAACACTTCGAAAAATTTCAGTTTCTCATCTCCCACTTATCTCTGCCGCCGCCCCGTCCCGCCCCGTCGCCGCCCCTGTCGCGCCGTCCCCGTCGACTCTGCGACGCTCCCGTCCTTGTCGCGTCGTCCCCGTCGACTCCGCGGCGCCCCTGTCGCCGGCCTGTCCCAGTCGCCACACCGGCCCGTCGTCGTCCCCTCCCCTCGCCGTCGCCGTCGCCTTGGATCGACCTCGCCTCGCCGTCGCCGTCGCCTTGACCTCGCCCACGCGCGCTGTGAGCTCCTCCCCCGGCCCCTCTCCTCTCTCCAATCGATCAAAGCCACACCACGCGCCGGCGCCGGCCATAGCGCACACACACGCGCGCGCACACACACACACACACTACACGCGCACACACACAATTTTTCTGTTTTTAGCTTTTAGTTTTTTCTGTTTTTCTGTTTTTCATACAAAGTTTTAGATGAATTAATTAATTAGATTAGATTAATGTCAAATAGTATATAGAAATGTTAGCTATAATATATATAATGTCAAATGTTATAGAAATGTTAGTTATATAGAAATGTTAGAAATTTTGGAAATGTTAGTTTCAGCTAGCTAGATGAATTAGATTAATTGCAAATTGTTAGACGATGATCAATGTTTTTTTAGTTTCTTATATTTTTAGTTATAAAATTTAGAATTTGCATATATGAAATCACAATCCATCATTTAAAAATGTTACTTTACTTTTGCGGCACATAGTATTTGTTGTCGATGATGCCCGGCCCGCATCCTCGCCATCGACCCGTTCGCGATGACGTCCTGCTTCAGAGGACCCATGTCCGGGATTGGGCTCCGCCGGGCTGGCACTGGGAGGTGCTACCTTCAGGGGCGCGACGCTTGGTGAGGAACCCGGCCCCAGGTCCGGTCGTCGACCCTCATCTCCTTTGGTGGTGTTCGCGTGGGCCACTTTTGGTGCGGAGGGAGCCGGCCCCGCCGGAGGTGGTACATCGCCGTGTCAGGGAGGAGGACAAGCACGTCCATCGCTACATGGCTGCTATGGACGTCAGGTTCTCCAATACCTGGCAGGTTCTTTGGGGAGATCACCCGAGCTATGATCCAGTGATGGTTCCTTCACTTTGGTTGTCCACCGCCCACGCCTCAGGAACCGCGAGTGGCCTAGATTACTCTTTAGTATTCGATCTTTATTAGCTGCTATAGATAGCTAGCTAGCTAGTGATGTATTTGATATATAATATTCGAGATGATTTATTCGAGATTATATATATTATGCGAGACAATGTATTCGAGATTATATCTATTATTCGAGACTATTCGATGATGCTTACACTGGTAGAAAAAGGGCCTATAGTCCCGGTTCGTAAGGGCCTTTAGTCCCGGTTCCGGAACCGGGACTAAAGTGTCGGTACTAATACCTCCCCCCTTTAGTCCCGGTTCAATCCAGAACCGGGACTAAAGGCCCTCCACGTGGGCAGTGCGCAGAGCCCAGTCAGGAGACCCTTTGGTCCCGGTTGGTGGCACCAACCGGGACCAATA
>NC_057800.1:5707012-5713056 GCF_018294505.1 Triticum aestivum
GCGTCAGCACTTCTGTGGCTGGGGTTTTTTTTGAAGGGGGGGGGGGGGTTGGGGGTTTTGGGGGGTTAATTTAGGTGTTTCATATATTGTGTTAGCTAGTTATAATTAATAGAGAGAAGTGTCCTCTCTTATGTCCGTGCTTGGTCGACGCTACGTACTATACATACGTATATAGAGAGGACTAGACACGCTAGCTAGCTAGTAAGCAAACGAAGGAAACAGAAGATTGTCATGAACATATATGCATATATATAGAGAGAAGTGATATCGACCACCTCTCCTTCTCCGAGAGATTGGTCGAACAACAAGTTCTCGTATATCTATCTGACACTACCGGCTACATATATACAATAATTATCTCTTACAAATATAATCATACGGACTCAGGGTCTACATAGAATTCTCCGTCTTCAGGGATCACGTGGTCAAGAAAGAATGCCGCCAATTCCTCTTGAATTGCTCGCATGCGAGCTGGTGCTAGGAGTTCATCCCGCTTCCGAAACATCTAATTTGAAGAAGGGGGTCAATACATATATATATGAATGAATGAAACTCAACACAAATGATGGTAATAAAATAAAATTGTGAATGTTGTTATTTACGTACTTCATATTGTTCGTTAGAGTACCCGCCCCTCTCACAGGTCGTGTGGCGGATGGACTCGCAGATGTAGTATCCATAGAAATCATTCCCTTGTTCCTGCCACAACCACTTTACAAGAAATAGAGGTCAATCAAACTGATAAGCAAGAATGCTAAATGGTATTGATGAAACTAGCGCTTGAATCACTAGGAGATGCGCGGAACATGCTACTATAGTACTTACTTTCGGGTGTCTAAATTCCAGCTCCTTCGGCAGTCCCGGAACTGTTTTGGTGAATTTTCTCCAAACCCTGCCGGACAAAGAAAACAATTACTTGATATCAGGAAATGAACAAAGTGGCTGATATGGTGGATAATGATCGATTTAACTTACTTCTTGAGGATTTCAGTCATGTCCGCATACTCCTTGGGATCTTTTCGTTTAGAGTCCAAGACGGTTACTACTCCCTGCTCAAGCTTAATCTCTAGGAGAATAAAGTGCAAACTGCACACACATGCATAACTCATGAATTACATTACTATAACCTTGACTAATATATAAGGGAAACCATATACGCACAAGATAGTAACACTCACCTGAAGTTGTAAGGAAAGAGTATTATATCTTTGTTTTGATTTATTATGAACGATCGTAGCAAGATGGCCTCGGTAGCTGCGGCGTGAAGTTTAACCTGAGTTGCATCTATGAGATATGTGTTAATGAACCCAATATCACCGACTTGTCTTTTCTTCAATTCGGCGATCTTCAATCTGCATAATATAGTGAGGATGATTATAAATACATGCAATGAAAGAGCTAAGCTATACAGAGAAACTTAATGACAGAAGTAGTACTACTTACAGACAGTAGCAGGCAACCGTTGTTTTATCGAGGGCCAATTGATTGAAAAACTGATAGAACTCCTCAAATGGAACAGGCAACAGATCAATTCCAACGAGGTCATGCTCCTTTTTAACTTTCACATACAAAGTACTCCTCCCCCCAGAGTCTCTGCAGATTTTCAAGTACCAATCATGCAATCTTCGCATCATCGTTGATAGAGATCTTTCATCTTTGACGAGAGGCTTCCCGTACTCGTATCTTTGTATCTGCACCTCCATGGGTTCATAATGTACTTCGTCGGGCAGGTAATCTGCAAGATTGCTATAACCGGGCACCATCCTCGGATCATTATCAACGTTGTGGCTAGGCACCTTGAGCGGGGGGGGGGGCACGATTGCTTTGCTTGTTCGCCGAGCTGGGTAATTTGTTTCCCAGCTCGTCGTTCTTTCAGCCTTTGATCACTGACAGTACTTCCCGACCGCTCCGCTTCGGCAAATTCCTTTCCAATAATGCGGTCATAGTTTCCTTTCGGCAGATCAGACTTCGGTGGTTTTGTCAGGGCAACCAGAGTGCGCTTCACTTTCACCCGATCTACCTTCTCCTCCGTAGGTGGATGTTTCTTTGCTTTCACCCCTTCAAAGAATTTCTTCACTTCTTCTCGCGCGATCTCGGCATTCTCCTCCTGGGTCCTCTCGTATGGTAACTTCTCTGGAGTCTTCAGAGAAGGACCGAATCTGTATGTCCTCCCGCCTCTGGTTGTACTGTTAGACGCCGACCGAGCAAACGTAGCGGTTGTCTTCTTTACTTGCTTAAGAGGCGAAGGAGAAGGACTACGACGCGCCGGAGCAGCTGGAGCGGCGGCAGGTCTCTTCCGCCCTTGCTGACGAGGCGGAGAAGGAGAAGGCTGGCTGCTCGGGCGCGTCGGCGCAGGCGGAGAAGGAGGCGGAGTGCCGCCACGCGCCGGAGAAGGAGCTGGCCGAGGGCCCTGATCGTCACTCGCCGGAGGAGGAGGCGGTGGAGGCGGAGTGCCCAGACTCGCCGGAGGAGGAGGAGGAGGCGGCGGTGGCGTCCAGTTCGGAAGGTTGATGAGCTCCTTCCGCCATAGGCATGGAGTCTTCAGAGCAGACCCCAGCCGAGTCTCCCCTTCACCGGTAGGGTGGTCAAGCTGGAGGTCCTCAAATCCCTCCGTTATCTCATCCACCATCACCCTAGCATATCCTTCTGGAATCGGCCGGCAGTGAAAAGTTGCGCCGGGTTCAGTAGGAAAAACAGAGCCAACAGCCGCCTTGACCTTCAAATTCATTCATTGCATCATAAGGTGGCAATTTTGAGACTCCGTTATAGCATCCACGGGATAGCTGGCAGGAGCCGTCAAGGCATGCTCCGGCTGAAGCAGCTCGGTGGAAGCCACACTGCTTCTACACTGAGATGGCGGGGTAGCTTTGGGGGAGGCTTCGGCAGTACGTTTGCTGCGATTTGCTTCTCGTTCCTCTATCGCGTCTACCCTTGCTTTCAGCGCCTGCATTTGGGTCTGCTGCACTTTTTTCCTCCTCTCATGGGATTTGTAACCGCCTGTGTCCGGAAACCCAACCTTCCACGGAATGGAGCCTGGCGTGCCTCGTGTCCGTCCAGGGTGCTCAGGATTCCCGAGGGCCATTGTGAGCTCGTCGTTCTCTCTGTCTGGAAAGAACGTCCCTTCCTATGCTGCTTCGATATACTGCTTAAGCTTACTGACTGGTATGTCCATTTGATCGTTCGTCCAAATGCACTTCCCTGTTACAGGGTCCAGTGTTCCGCCAGCCCTGAAGAACCAAGTCCGGCAACGGTCTGGCCAATTAATTGTCTCTGGTTCGATCCCTTTATGAACCAGATCATTCTCAGTCTTGGACCACTTAGGCCGGGCTACGAGGTAGCCACCTGACCCCGTGCGATGGTGAAGCTTCTTCTTCGCAACATTTTGCTTGTTTGTCGCCGACATCTTCTTACTCTTTTCCGATGTCTTGTGGGCCACAAATGCGGGCCAGTGATCTCTGATCTTCTCATATCTGCCCTTGAATTCTGGTGTCTCATTATTTTCGACAAACTTATTCAGCTCTTTCTTCCACCTCCTGAATAGTTCTGCCATCCTCTTCAAAGCAAAAGACTTGATTAATTTCTCTTTAACTGGGTTCTCTGGATTATCCTCAGGCGGTAGGGTGAAATTTGACTTCAGCTCAGTCCAAAGATCATTTTTCTGCATATCATTGACATAAGAGACCTCAGGGTCTTCTGTAGACGGCTTAAACCATTGCTGGATGCTTATAGGGATCTTGTCCCTAACCAGAACCCCGCACTGAGCAACAAATGCGCTCTTTGTCCGGAGGGGTTCAATAGGTTGGCCGTCGGGCGCGATTGCTATGATCTCAAACTTTTCATCCGAGCTCAACTTTTTCTTCGGGCCTCGTCTCTTTACCGAAGTTGTGCTCGATCCGGAGGGGTAGAAAAAAGAACAAAGACTTAATTAATATGTGTACATACCAAAACAATGAATGCATCAATCAGCTAGTCAGCATAGGCTTAACTAATATATATACCTGGCCGGACTCGGTTCGGTCACCGGAGCCGTCATCACGGTCTCCTTCTTGCACCGGCATTGGGTCACCGGAGCCGTCCTCATGTTCTTCTTCTTGCACCGGCATTAGGTCACCGTAGCCAGCTTGTTCACCGTCTCCTTCCAGACCATCGGTTTCGTTGAGAAACAACGAGATGGCATCACTTCCTTCTGCGATTATGTCCCTCAACAACGCTTCTTTTGTTACTTCGTCTAGGGCGGTGTCCATAGTTTCTACAAATATTTACAACATGGCAATTATTATTCAAACATGACAGATGGATATATTAGTGCCAAACGTAGAACTACCTAATCATAGTAAGCTATCGGGAGGGGGTATATATCGACAACGATGACACTACATCTATGTCCCTCGACGACCCTCGTTCCCGATAAAAAAAAGAGGAAGAAGAAGAAAAATAAGAGGAGAAGATCTCCTCTATTCTTTCTTCTCCTCTTTTTTTTCTTGTTCCTCTTCTTTTTTTATCCTCTTCTTCCTCTCATGTTCGATAGGATCGCCGAGGGGTCGGGAGGTTGCCTAGTGTCAAGGGATTCAACAAAACCATGTCTTCATCATTAGGCGAAATTAACATGTGCATGATGGTACGAAGCTCTTCAAAGTTGTTCTGGAACGGAGTCCCAGATAGGATAATTCGCTTTTTTGTACAAAGTTCAGCAAGAGCCTTCCGAATATCACTATTTGGAAGGCCTTTGCTGAATTGGTACCAAAAGGCGGATTATTCTATCCGGGACTCCATTCCAGAACAACTTTGCAGAACTTCGTACCAACATGCCATGGTTACTTCCGGCTAATGATGAAGGCATGGATTTCTTCAATACTTTGACACTAGGAAACCTCTCTCTACTTTCGGCTAATAAGAATAAGAAGAAGAAGAAGAAGAAGAAGAAGAAGAAGAAAATAAGAAAAAAAAGAGGAGAGGAAGAAAGGAATAGTGGAGAAGAAGAGAAAATAGAAATTCTATTTTCTCTTCTTCTCCACTATTCCTTTCTTCTTCTCCTCTTCTTTTTCTTCTTTTTTCTTCTTCTTATTTATTTCTCCTCTTCTTTTCGGTAGAGGAAACCCTAAATAGCTAGCAAGTATCGTGGGTGTGAGATACATGTGGCCTTCGGTGTCGGACACTACATCCACGTCCCACAAGTGACGTGGGCGTCGAAGCCCGCGCCAATTGTGGGATGTGGGTGTAGTGTCCGACACCGACGGTACATGTATCTCACACCGACGATACTTTCTATTAGGGTTTCTCCTCTACCAGTCCTCGACCTCTCGACGACCCTCGTTCCCGATAAAATAAAGAGGTAGAAGACGAAGAAAAAAGAAGAAAAGAAAGAATAGAGGAGAAGACTTCCTCTTCTTCCTCTCCTCTTCTTCTCCCTCTTCTTCCCCTTGTTCCTCGCCTCTCTCATGAATGTCCGACGTTCTCGACCCCCCCCCATGTGTCGAAGAAAAAAAAGAAGAAGAAAAAGAAGAGAAGAAGAAAGGAATAGAGGAGAAAAGAGAAAATAGAATATATATTCTAATTTTCTCTTCTTCTCCTCTATTCCTTTCTTCTTCTCCTCTTCCTTTTCTTCCTCTCCTCGTCTTCTCCTTCTTCTTCTCCTTCTATGAATAGTGTTCCCGAGTGAACCGGAGGGGGACATTGGTCATATTTTCTACGAATGTTCTATATACATACATCCATCGATATCATTCCATACATACATATACACCTACATTATATATGAACAAAAAAATATCAAAATTCATCATACATACATGCATCTACAGTATATATGAACAAAAATTATAAACTTTCTCCCCAACTCATACATACATACACACATACATCTACATCATATCAATATTTTGCAAATTTGGAGCAGGGAAGGAAGGAGAGGATGGGCTACCTCTCCCGGAGGGATCGGGGAGGAGACGCGGGCGGCCGGCGTCGGGGGCGACGTCGATGAGGATGGGCTCGGGGTCGGCGAGGGCGAGGGCGACGGCGGGGCGCGCTCGGCGGCGGCGGACGGC
>NC_057800.1:5713097-5713998 GCF_018294505.1 Triticum aestivum
GGGGCGCGCGGGGCAGGAGCTCGGGGGCTCGGGGACGGCGGAGCTCGAGGGCGAGGGCGAGGGCGACAGCTGGGCGGCTCGGGGTCGGCGACGATGGCGAGGCAGGGCGTGCTCGGGGGCGGGGCAGGGGCAACGGCGGCGACGGCGAGGCGAGCAGAGGGGCAGCCTGGCGGCGATCGAAGAAACTGTACCAAAATTTTCACAAGTGTGGCTTATATAGACGGAGCATTGGTCCCGGTTGGTGGCACCAACCGTGACCATTGCCCCCTTTGGTCCCGGTTCGAGCCACCAACCGGGACCAAAGGCCTCTTTTCGGCAGCCCAAAGGGCGGGAAGCGAAGGCCATTGGTCCCGGTTGCTGGCACCAACCGGGACTAAAGGGGGGCAATGGTCACGGCTGGTGCCACCAACCGGGACCAATGGCACCTTTAGTCCCGGTTGGTGCCACCAACCGGGACCAATACCCTTGTGCTGCCCCGCGCCCAAAAGTTTAGTCCCACATCGCTAGTTGACAGCGCCCAACACCAGTTTATAAGCTCTCCTGCCTCCTCCCTCTCGAACTCCTCTGAATTGCAGGCCTATGGGCCTAATTTGACACTGCTTTGCCTGTGGGCCTATTGGGCCTTATGCGGGCCTGAATCCTGGCCCATGTAGGGTTTCTAGTCGTATTCAGGTCGTGGAGGCCCAGTAGGTGGCATTTTTTTTGGTTTTTTCTTTTTTATTTCTACATTTTTTTGGTTTTTTATTTTTTTATTTCTACTTAAAACTAAATACTTACAGTTTTTTAGTGATTCCTTTTTGCTTTTAGGTCACAAAAATTATAAACTTTCTGTTAGTGCCATTAGTTTTAAATTTTAAATAGTTTAAATTTGAATTTTTAAAAATTTGTGTGAATCACTAGT
>NC_057800.1:5714483-5724138 GCF_018294505.1 Triticum aestivum
ACTTACAACTAAATACTTATAGTTTTTTAGTGATTTCTTTTTGCTTTTAGGTCACAAAAATTATAAACTTTCTGTTAGTGCCATTAGTTTTAAATTTTAAATAGTTTAAACTTGAATTTTTAAAAATTTGTGTGAATCACTAGTTTATGAATAACTTTACTATAAAATTAGATTTTTTTTTCTTCCTTGCTATTTATTTTTTATTTATACTTACAATTAAATACTTATAGTTTGATTTTAGGTCACACAAATTATATTCTTTTTGCTATTGAAGAATATTATAGTTTTATTTTAGTTGATCATAACATAATATTTTAATTGATTGTTTTTATAAAATGAACTCTGAAAAGGTTGAAAGTTGGCATGGTATCATCATTTCACCCACATAGCATGTTCCAAAAAGTAGAGAGGGTTACGACAAAAACTTGATGCACTTCGTGTACAAAATGGACAATCACTTTCGAAGTATCAAAGTTTCGAACCATAAAACATGAAAGCATTTCAAATGAACTCTGAAAAAGTTGAAAGTTGGGATGGTATCATAATTTCACCCACATAGCATTTGCTTATTGTGGGAGAAAGTCTTCACTTTTTCTTCGCTTGTGTCATTTGCTTATTGCGCCGTAACCATGGATAATCTTCATTATTTATCAGGATGCTTGGGTCAGCCTTGACATTGAAGGGAGGAATTCCATGAAACTTTTCATAATCTTCAGACATGTCTGTCTTGCCGTCCACTCCCAGGATGTCCCTTTTTCCTGAAAGAACTATGTGGCGCTTTGGCTCATCGTGTGATGTATTCGCTTCCTTATCTTTTCTTTTCCTCGGTTTGGTAGACATGTCCTTCACATAGATAACCTGTGCCACATCATTGGCTAGGACGAACGGTTCGTCAGTGTACCCAAGATTTTTCAGATCCACTGTTGTCATTCCGTACTGTGGGTCTACCGGTACCCCGCCGCCTAACAGATTGACCCATTTGCACTTAAACAAAGGGACCTTAAAATCAGGTCCCTAGTCAAGTTCCCATATGTCCACTATGTAACCACAATATGTGTCCTTTCCGCTCTCGGTTGCTGCATCAAAGCGGACACCGCTGTTTTGGTTGGTGCTCTTTTGATCTTGGGCGATCGTGTAAAATGTATTCCCATTTATCTCGTATCCTTTGTAAGTCAATACAGTCAAAGATGGTCCCCTGGACAACAAGTACAACTCATCACAAACAGTGTTGTCACCTCTGAGACGTGTTTCCAACCAACTGTTGAAAGTCCTGATGTGTTCACATGTAATCCAGTCGTCGCACTGCTCCGGGTGTTTGGAGCGTAGACTGTTCTTGTGTTCATCGACATACGGGGTCACCAAGGTAGAGTTCTGTAGAACTGTGTAGTGTTCTTGAGACCAAGAATATCCGTCCCTGCATATTATTGAGTCTCTTCCCAGAGTGCCTTTTCCAGTCAGTCTCCCCTCATACCGCGATTTAGGGAGACCTATCTTGTTAAGGCCAGGAATGAAGTCAACACAAAACCCGATAGCATCCTATGTTTGATGGCCCATGGAGATGCCTCCTTCTGGCCTAGCGCGGTTACGGACATATTTCTTTAGGACTCCCATGAACCTCTCAAAGGGGAACATATTGTGTAGAAATACGGGCCCAGGATGACAATCTCGTCGACTAGATGAACTAGGACGTGCGTCATGATATTGAAGAAGTATGGTGGGAACACCAGCTCGAAACTGACAAGACATTGCGCCACATCGCTCCTTAGCCTTGGTACGATTTCTGGATCGATCACCTTCTGAGAGATTGCATTGAGGAATGCACATAGCTTCACAATGGCTAATCGAACGTTTTCCGGTAGAAGCCCCCTCAATGCAACCGGAAGCAGTTGTGTCATAATCACGTGGTAGTCATGAGACTTTAGGTTCTAAAACTTTTTCTCTGGCATATTTATTATTCCCTTTATATTCGACGAGAAGCCAGTCGTGACCTTCATACTGAGCAGGCATTCAAAGAAGATTTCTTTCTCTTCTTTCGTAAGAGCGTAGCTGGCAGGACCTTTATACTGCTTCGGAGGCATGCCGTCTTTTTCGTGCAAACGTTGCAGGTCCTCTCGTGGCTCAGGTGTATCTTTTGTCTTCCCATACACGCCCAAGAAGCCTAGCAGGTTCACGCAAAGGTTCTTCGTCACGTGCATCACGTTGATTGAGGAGCGGACCTCTAGGTCTTTCCAGTACGGTAGGTCCCAAAATATAGATTTCTTCTTCCACATGGGTGCGTGTCCTCAGCGTCATTCGGAACAGCTAGTCCACCGGGACCCTTTCCAAAGATTACGTGGTGTAAATCATTGACCATAGCAAGCACGTGATCACCGGTGCGCATGGCGGGCTTCTTCCGGTGATCTGCCTCGCCTTTGAAATTCTTGCCTTTCTTTCGACATTGATGGTTGGTCGGAAGAAATCGACGATGGCCCAGGTACACGTTCTTCCTGCATTTGTCCAGGTATATACTTTCAGTGTCATCTAAACAGTGCATGTATGCGTGGTATCCTTTGTTTGTCTGTCCTGAAAGGTTACTGAGAGCGGGCCAATCGTTGATGGTCACGAACAGCAATGCCTTAAGGTTAAATTCCTCCTGCCTGTGCTCATCCCACATACGTACACTATTTCCATTGCACAGCTGTAAAAGTTCTTCAACTAATGGCCTTAGGTACACATCAATTTCGTTGCCGGGTTGCTTAGGGCCTTGGATGAGAACTGGCATCATAATGAACTTCCGCTTCATGCACATCCAAGGAGGAAGGTTATACATACATAGAGTCACGGGCCAGGTGCTGTGATTGCTGCTCTGTTCCCCGAAAGGATTAATGCCATCCGCGCTTAAAGCAAACCATACATTCCTTGGGTCCTTTGCAAACTCATCCCAGTACTTTCTCTCGATTTTTCTCCACTGCGACCCGTCAGCGGGTGCTCTCAACTTCCCATCTTTCTTTCGGTTCTCACTGTGCCATCGCATCAACTTGGCATGCTCTTCGTTTCTGAACAGACGTTTCAACCGTGGTATTATAGGAGCATACCACATCACCTTCGCAGGAACCCTCTTCCTGAGGGGCTCGCCGTCAACATCACCAGGGTCATCTCGTCTGATCTTATACCGCAATGCACCGCATACCGGGCATGCGTTCAGATCCTTGTATGCACCGCGGTAGATGATGCAGTCATTAGGGCATGCATGTATCTTCTCCACCTCCAATCCTAGAGGGCATACGACCTTCTTTACTGCGTATGTACTGTCGGGCAATTCGTTATCCTTTGGAAGCTTCTTCTTCAATATTTTCAGTAGCTTCTCAAATCCTTTGTCAGCCACAGCATTCTCTGCCTTCCACTGCAGCAATTCCAGTACGGTACCGAGCTTTGTGTTGCCATCTTCGCAATTGG
The DNA here is from genome assembly GCF_018294505.1 of Triticum aestivum. Lineage (NCBI taxonomy): Eukaryota > Viridiplantae > Streptophyta > Magnoliopsida > Poales > Poaceae > Triticum > Triticum aestivum. The sequence continues at coordinate 5,717,919 of NC_057800.1, forward strand.
GGTATAACCCTTTTTTGTGATCCTCTAACATACGATCGAACATCAGCTTGTCCTTTTGACTAATGCATTGCGTCCTTGCATCGACAATGACCCGGCAGAGATCATCATCATCGGGCACATCGTCTGGTTCCTCTTGATCTTCAGCAGCTTCACCTGTGGCAGCATCATTGGGCACATCGTCTGGTTCCTCTTCATCTTCACCAGCTCCCCCCGTTGCAGCATCACCGTATTCAGGGGGCACATAGTTTTCATCGTACTCTTCTTCTTTGCCGTCTTCCATCATAACCCCTATTTCTCCGTGCCTCGTCCAAACATTATAGTGTGGCATGAAACCCATGTAAAGCAGGTGGGAGTGAAGGATTTTCCGGTTAGAGTAAGACCTTGTATTCCCACATTCAGTGCATGGACAACACATAAAACCATTCTGCTTGTTTGCCTCAGCCGCATCGAGAAACTCATGCACGCCCTTAATGTACTCGCGGGTGTGTCTGTCACCATACATCCATTGCCGGTTCATCTGCGTGCATTATATATAATTAAGTGTCCAAATTAATAGAAGTTCATCATCACATTAAAACCAAAGTGCATACATAGTTCTGATCTAACAACATATAGCTCTCCACAGCATCTAATTAATTAAACCATACATTGAAACTATGTAAAACATTTCAATGCGAAAACAAATGCGATCATAATCGCAACCAAGGTAACAATTGATCCAACGGCATAATGATTCCAAGCCTCGGTATGAATGGCATATTTTCTAATCTTTCTAATCTTCAAGCGCATTGCATCCATCTTGATCTTGTGATCATCGACGAAATCCGCAACATGCAACTCCAATATCATCTTCTCCTCCTCAATTTTTTTTATTTTTTCCTTCAACAAATTGTTTTCTTCTTCAACTAAATTTAACCTCTCGACAATAGGGTCGGTTGGCATTTCCGATTCACATACATCCTAGATAAATAAAATCTATGTCACGTTGGTCGGCATAATTTTCATAAACAATAAATGAACCAATAGTTATAAAGATAATATACATACCAAATCCGAATCATAGACAGGACGAGGGCCGACGGGGGCGGATACCAAAACCATCGCACTATATAAGATGCAATAATAAATGTAAGAAAATGATACTAGTATCTATCTAAACATACAAGTAAGAATATTTTTCCTTTCAGAAAGAAGATAAGAACAAGAGGCTCACCACGGTGGTGTCTGTGATGAGATCGGCGTGGGTGATCAACGGCGGTGAAGACGGGGACGGGGCATGACGGACCGCTAAATCTAGACAAATCTTGAGGAAAATGGAGCTTGGAGGTCGAGCTTCGAGAGGAGAAAGCTTAAGTTGTGTGGCTCAGGCATTCCATCGAACACCTCATGTGCATAGGAGGTGAGCTAGAGCACCACAAAGCCCTCTCCCCCTCGGCCAGAAAAAACAGAGCACTGTGCTCTGCTCGCGGGCGAGGGGTATATATACGCAATTCATTGGTCCCGGTTCGTGGCATGAGCTGGGACTAAAGGGGAGCCTTTGGTCCCGGTTCAAGCCACCAACCGGGACCAATGGTGGTGGGCTAGGAGGGAGGCCCTTTGGTCCCGGTTCATCCCACCAACTGGGACCAAAAGGTCCAGATGAACCGGGACCAATGGCCCACGTGGCCCGGCCGACCCCCTGGGCTCACGAACCGGGACCAATGCCCACATTGGTCCCGGTTCTAGACTGAACCGGGACTAATGGGCTGATGCGGCCTGGATCATAGCCCTGTTTTCTACTAGTGTTATTATGTACTATGATTGATTCAGTTTTTCCTTATTAATTGATTGCATCCATGCATTTTAATTTGAATACTAAATTGTTTTATATTTCTTTTGGATTAATTAAATAAAAGCTATGGCGGATAATACCGGCAGAGAGGGTGAAGAGACCCTGTTCGATATCATACGCCATCCTCGCGGGCCAGATGATGATCAGAATGAAGAAGATTATGACGGCTTGGAATTTATAAACAACACCGGGAGTGTGATATGATATTCAATCGCGACGACCGAATTAATGAAGTCATGAACTATGATTGTGATGATGACGAAGAAAATGTTGATCTTGAAACAACAAAGACCGGCGAGGTATATATATTTATATAAGCAGGCATCTAGTGATCATCACATGTTTTAAATGACTTGAAGATATATTAACGAATCGATCTTTCTTCTTTCAGCCATCCGGATCGAGCAAATCTTCAGGCAACAAGAAACGAGGCCCAAACAAAAAGTTGAAGGAGGGCGTAAAGTACAATATCGAGGCCATCAAACCTAATGGCGAACCATTAGCGCCTAAGAAGATTGCGGACAAGTTCATTCGTCAGTGCGGAGTTCTTGTGAAGGACCAACTCCTGATCTCCCTTCAAGCATGGAGAGAGCCAGCAAAGCCAAGTCCAGATGTTACTTTTGTCGACGATAGACAAAAAAGGTCTGCTTTGGGAAACTCTCATGGAACATTTCACCCTGCCAGATCATTTCACAGATGCAGATGTGGAGAAAGTCAAGGACGCTGCTCTTAGGAAGATGGCGGTTGCATTCAACAACCACAAGAATCGTGTATGGGACAAGTACGTCAAGGGAGGAAGGAAGACTCTAGTATTCGAGGGAACACTAGAGAAGCAAAGTGCTCATTGGGACGATTTCATGAAATTCAAGGATTCGGAATTACCTAAGGAACGGTCGAGAATAAACAAGAAGAATGCCGAAAAAAGGGTAAGTTCCATAAGCTGGGCCAGGTGGCTACGCGGTGGCAATGCCTAAGTGAGATAAGTCTGAGAAAGAGATGGAGGATGCAGGTGTCTCTCCGGTTACTAGGAGCTGGCCCCCCAGGTGCAGGACTTGTTTCTATGCGCATGTGGGGGAGTTGGACCCGAAGACAGGCAAAGTTTCGAAGAAGGCATGTCTGAACGGAGCCAACGATAAGCTACTTGTTGCAATAGAAGAGGCTCGATCGATGGTGTTCCAGTCCAACAGAGAGAACGACGAGCTTACATGTGCCCTGGAAAATCCTGAACACCCGAGAAGAACACGAGGCAAGTGTGTTATTCTGTGGTATGAGGGGTTTTCGTACTGGAACACCGACTACATAACCCGTGCGAGAAAGAAGATTGCGGAGGAGAAGAAGAGGAAGATGGACTATGAACGCCTTCAAGGCCTAGAATCAGCACACGCGGACTTGGCAGTCAAATTCCAGCGGCAGCAGGAGCAGATCGACTCACTTAGCCAGGAAAGGGGGTCTCAGCAGCTGTAGCAGCTAGCGGATGATCCAGCATTGGATAGCACCGCCCCATCCATGCCGAGAAGCAGCGTGGGTTCCGCCCCAGGCGACGCAATGCTGGATAGATACCCCGTGGATGACATCATGGAGAACACTAACTGCGAGCTACACTTCAAAATGAAGAACATATCCATGAAGGTGGCGGACGCCGTTACTTTTACAAATCCCCCCGAGGCAACCTTCCATTGCAACCCGATTCCAGTGGGCTATGCTCGTGTCTTGGTTGATGAGGTGGTGGACCCATATTCGGGGCTACAGCTTGACATTCCTGGAGGTGACGACGAGAACACATTGGGAGAGGCCATACATCTTCTCATCCTATGGAGAAAGGATTGCATCCTCTTTCGAAGGCCATCGACACCGCGTCACCTGACTTCTCGTCGAAGTCCGCCACCGAGTCAGCAGACTCCCCGCTCCTCCAAGTCCACCAACGCGTGAGGCCACTCCTCCTCCTCCAAGTTTGGCAAAGTGTCAGGCCACTCCTCCTCCAAGTCCGACACAGCGTCAGACGTCCACTCCTCCTCCAAGTCCGGCACAACTTCAGGCCACTCCTCCTCAAGTCTCGCACAGCTTCAGGCCACTCCTCCTCGTCCAACTCAGCCACGTCAGCCGTTTCCGCTGCCTCAGCAATCACGGAAGAGAGCCGCCGCAGCTATGGTGTGTAGCGGTACAAGTCGAGGTAGTACGGGAGGTACAGGCGGAGGCAAGCAATTTCAATATGGTCCAAGCAGCCTCGCGCCTCTTCCGCAGAGGCGTTATGACAAGTCCGAGGAGGAAAACGCAGCCATATCGAAGGCCGAGGTGGAAGCCCATTTTGCACCGAAACCGCCACCGCCGCCAAGGGAGAAAGTGCCTGAGGAAAAGATTGACCACTTCATTCGTATGGCTAGACCACCATCTCCCAAGCCTGTTGACACAGACTATGAGCGCCACATCAGGAAGTTAAATCGAGCATGTCTACAGAAAGAGGTGAGCTCGAGCTCGAGTAAATCAACTGGCAAAAAATGCGGTAAAACCGTTCCCCAGCTGGGAGAACAGGCGGCGCAATCAATCCCCCCGCTTGTTGTGCCAACAACACAAAAGAGTACACGCGCCCAATATTATTGTGGGCAAACCGTTAACGTTCCCCAGCTGGGCGATGTGGTAATAACCAAGGAGCATATAAGGCAGGCTGAAATCCTCAAGATCACTGTTGGACAACTCCTCGAGATCGAGCCCATGCCTCTGCTTACAGAGGAGGAAATAAAACGGAAATATGTCCGGGGCCAACCTTTGGTCGAGCCAGACGTGGTCAAGAAGCTCCCAATGAGAATGTATGAATTGCATCAATGGTACATGAACATTACCAAGATTTCCAATCGAGAGTCCCTCATGGTGAATGTCAAGAAGGATCATTACTACCATGAGAAAGCTGTGGCCGTTGAGTATTCAGAACTATTTCAGTTATACAATCAAGACGCACTCGACAAATCTATCGTTAGTTTCTATTGTCTGTAAGTGATTTCTTTTTGTAATTTAAGTCTCAAGCTAGCTGTAGTGATCATGTTGATCAATCATTACCTGTAATTATCCTCACTATATTCTTTTCTGTGGTATTATGCAGGATGAAGATGTACGAAATGAAAAAAGGTGGACGCTATGGCATCGGGTTCATTAACCCAAATACCATTAATGATTACACATGGAAATTAGATGCATATTATGAAAAAAGTGTAGAGGAAAGCATGCTAGAGTTCTTGAAGCGCCTCAATACCAATGAAGATATACTACTTCCTTACAACTTCCAGTGAGTCACACTGTCTTATACTACAAATTCTCTGTTTTTGCCTACTAGCTAGCTACATGTTTTTGCTTACATATGCCCGCTTAATTAAGACATGCAAACATGTGTGCGTGCAGATTCACTGGATCTTGTTAATCATTAAAGTTGATGAAGGAACAGTTGAAGTACTAGACTCACTACTTAAGAAAGCAAGTGACTATACCATCGTGAAGGGGATAGTCACCAAGTAATTTCAATCATTATTAACTATATCTTGACCTATTTAATTAGTTTGTCATTTCCTGATAACAAATATTTAATAACCCATTTATTCATTTTCTTTGTCGGCGGGCAGGGCTTGGGCAAAGTTCATCAGCGTCACTCCAGGCAAATGGAATCGAAATCTGAAATGGTTTCGACCCAAGGTAAGTAATTAAGTAGTACTAGCTAGCTAGCTGCCATCTCTTTAATTATCATGCTTGATTAATTATTATCTGATCAAATTCCATTCTTGTAAAGGCCCTTGAGTAGGCGCAGGGGACTGATATGTGTGCATACTGCATTTGCGAGAACATTCGCATGATGGCGTCCGTAAGGAGCAGATCTCAAAGACAGGAATGGGTAAGTTTGTCAGAACACTATTCACAATTTTTACACCATTATTGATATCTAGTCACACAACTAATACACATGCATATTGATCTCCTTCTTAACAGTTCACAGAGGTGTGGGAGAAGCTCCTACCAACGAAGCGCGTACAAGCACATCAAGAGGAAATAGCGGGATTTTTGCTCGACCAGGTCATAGATCCCAAAGGAGAATACTATTACCCGCTACCGCCCCCATGAACCACTTCCAATTGTCAGCATGCTCCGAAGGCACCAATTAGGCTAATGCCACTGGCTCCGAAGGCACCAATTAGGAGAAATTGTATATAGCTACCTAATTGTATACATATATACATGTGTGTATCTATGTGTGAATTAATTATAATGGTGGTTGTGAGACATTCGATATATATATATATATATATATATATATATGATCTGTTCTACTAGACATTATATTTATATATATGCATAACATGTACAATATGTAGCATCGTAAGATACCAGCAAACGAAAAAGAATTAAATG
>NC_057800.1:5724263-5728248 GCF_018294505.1 Triticum aestivum
TTTTAATACCGGTTGGTGTCACCAACCGGTACTAAAGGGCTCCCTACCCCCGGAGCTGGCTCGTGCCACGTGGTTGCCCTTTAGCACCGGTTCATGCTGAACCGGTACTAAAGGGGGGGGGCTTTAGTGCCCACACTTTAGTGCCGGTTACCGAACCGGCACTAAAGGGCCGTACGAACCGGTGCTATTGCCCGGTTCTGCACTAGTGTAATTTTAAAATGTGATAAAGCAATCTTCAACACATTTGGTTCTCTTCGAGGGTTCTCGCATGTGATAATGGAAGTTGATTACATGGAACACTCGCCACAATTCTTGTTTAATTCTGGCTCATATCCTGTTACAAATAGTAGCGCTCAGTAATATTTCCTCTTTTTTTGTTATTCAGCATGTAAACAGGTCAGCAAACCTTGCGGCGCATCTTCGTGCGAACCGTGCTTGCTGCACTTTGAATGTGGCCAAGAGCTATCTTGATGAAACACCTCGCTTCCTACTTATTTTTTGTGGTGTACCTCGCTTCCTAGTGACCAGTGTCTTTGCTGATCGTCCTAAGAATGCTTATATATGAATAAAGCTCTCTCATTTACCCGCAAAAAAGATTAAGCCATATTAACCGGAAAGGAGGGAGTATGGACTAGCACTACTTTTTGGTGTGTCCCATCAAGCTTGCGGGACAAGGTGAAGCTCGCTTATGCCTTTTGACTAATGCAACCTACCCTCTGTGGACATGCATCAGTCCATTCGGTGTCAGATTGTCAGAGGCATACACTGTAGTACCCAATATGCGGAGTACCATCATTGTTCGACTTCACGAAGGGGAAAAGAGCCAAGCGTAGTACTAGTATGCGTACTTGGTTTTGCACCTTCATACTACTCCACCCTCTATCACAGTTTACAGAGCGCGCTTCATTATGATGCATTTCTCTCAATGCATTTCCACCACCAGAGAGACTTTAGACGTGTTTGGTTTAATGCTCAATTAATTAGGGCGTGGTAACCGCAATCAAGTCCACAATTTTCTCTCCATGTACTGTACTACTACGGAGTGCATGCATGTGTGTACCCGGAGTGGAAGCACTGCATGCATGTGTGTACGCATTATTCCCTCTAGTAATAGACGCCGTGCTATAACTACCAATGCTATTTTCAGGCCGATCGCTAGTCGCCTTGGCCCCACAGATTTTTTTTTCTTTTTTCTGAAGCGTGCTGTATAAACAGTGACGGATGGAGTAGTATGAGCGCATTCAAAGAAGAGTGTATTGATGGTTGCTTCTTCAGAGCAACTTACAGTGGGAAAGGTGGGGCTTATGATTTGAATGCTCATTGCTCACTATTAATGCAGCGCAACGACCGGGCTGAGTCTCCCATGCGGTTGTGCACTACCCCCTCGGTTCTTAAATATACTCCAGAGTATTTGTATTTCTAGAGATTTCAACGAGTGACTACTCAAATATTTGTCTTTTTAGAGATTTCAAATGGACTAGCACATAGGATGTATATAGACATATTTTAGAGTGTAGATTCACTCATTTTGCGCCGTATGTAGTCACTCGTTGAAATCTCTGTTAAGACGAATAGAATATTTAGGAACGGAGGGAGTACACATACGAAGCAAAATGTGTGAATCTACACTCTAAAATATGCCCGTTTGAAATTTGTAAAAAGAAAAATATTTAGGAACAAAGGAGTATAATTTTGTGCATGGCACATGGACCCGGATGATGAAGAGGCTTCTGGCAATGCTATCAAGCTTCCATCATTTGTTTACATAATTGACGTACTATACAAATAATTTTCCAGTGACATGAAATTCTACAGTGGTGTGAGCTTTCAGCTTTTGTTTCACGTGTCTTGCCATCGATGCTCTTTTGGAAACAATAAAAAACTAACTTCCTTGCTAATGCATGTTAATTATTAGCAGATCAGAGCTAATAATTACATCACAACTGAAGACAAAGTTGTGAGAAGGTGTTAAACTAAAATTGATCCATGCTTTCATTGGCAGCAACGTCCCCGCAGCTCTGTCTAAATCAACAAGGCATGTTGGGAAAAAAGTAGCTGTTTGGAGCATGCAACATTCTGATCATTTTGTGCAGTTCCACTAAAATAGAGTTGAGCGTCCCTATTCCAAAGATATCAAGTGTGATTACGATAATAGAGGACTGCTGATGAAACAATAAACACACAAATAGAAGCCGGTCACCTTTGTAGTCTCTCTTAAGACTAACTAGTTGGAGAAGATTAGGCTCGGAGTTGGATGAGGAGGATAGAGCAAAACCAATCTCCCTTTGTGTAGTCGCACTGAAATGTAGAGACGTTGCCCGTGTGACATTTCAGTACAACTGCATAAAACACTCTTAAGAAAAAAGTGATTTGTGCAGTTCACCAAAAGGTCGCAATAGCAACGAGGTGAAATGGATAGCCCTGTTTGCAAAAAAGAGGTAGAAAGGAAACAATTACTGGCCAATAACAGTTGATGACACATGCGACGACAAAAACGAAGCATATTCCTTGTCCTAAGGGAAGATAACAACACGGTTGTGTTTGTCTAAAGCGGTGTGAGGACGAGAATGTAATATGGAAAGTACGCCGGACGAGCTACATTTTGGGCAAAGAACTGTGGAAGATCCACATGCAGCGACGTGGGAAAACGGGCAGGGAGCAAGGCCGGAGGGGATACCTAGAGGTCGTCGGGATGTAACTAGGTGAGCGGCGGTGGGCGGAATCTGCGCGTAGGTGGCGTAGGCCCTACCGCGCCGGAGCTTGGTCAGAGAGAACGGTGTGTATCGCAGATCGGGACGTGCTGCCTCGGCGCCGTCTAACGGAGAAACGATGCACTTCCTCCCTTTCCCCCGGCGGATGGGACGCGGCCGGATCAGTGACCAACGGTGAGAGAGTGAGAGAGGCCACCGCACTCCCTTTCCCCCAGCGGACGGGATGCGGCCGGATCAGTAACCAATGGTGAGAGAGAGAGAGGCCACCGCACTTCCTTTCCCCCGGCGGACGGGATGCGGCCGGATCCGTGACCAACGGTGAGAGAGAGAGGCCACCGGAGCCTTGTGTGAGATACTCTGAAGAGCGGACTACATTTTCCTCCATAAAAATCGTTTTATATTCTGTGTATGTGCCATTGAGCGCTATAACTTTGTTTAAAAATAACGCGGCAACGCGTCAAGTCGAACTTTGTTTTGTGCACGCATGGTACACGACCTCCCTAGGTAAACAACCGCTACAGGCGTTCAAATTAGCACATGGGCTGCCATTTCATAAAGAAATGAGCTTCACCGTGTACCCACGCGGGTGTGGCTGGGCACGAAGCGTGAGTACGTGCATGTATGCATGTATTGGGTATGTCGTTGTCGATATACCCCCTACCCGATAACTTCGACATGAGGGGGTTGAGAGGGGGTCTAGGGTCGTCGAGGGTTCGAGGGGTCGAGGGGTCCAGGGTTGTCGAGGGTTCGAGGGGTCGAGGATCGCCGAGGGGTCGAGAGAGGTTTCCTAGTGTCAAAGTATTGAAGAAATCCATGGCTTCATCATTAGCCGCAAGTAACCAGGGCATGACAAAGTCCTCCAAAGTTATTTTGGAATGGTGTCCCGGATAGGATAATTTGCCTTTTTGTATGAATTTCATCAAAGGCCTTCCAAATAACGATATTTGGAAGGTTCTTGCTGAACTTTGTACCAAATAGAGAATTATCTTATCTGGGACTCCGTTCCAAAATAACTTTGGAGAGCTTCGTACCATCATGCACCTGTTACTTTCGCCTAATGATGAAGACATGGTTTTGTTGAATTCTTTGACACTAGGCAACCTCCCGACCCCTCGAACATGAGAGGAAGAAGAGGATAAAAAAAGAAGAGGAACAAGAAAAAAAGAGGAGAAGAAAGAATAGAGTTCTTCTCCTCTCTTTTCTTCTTCTTCTTCCTCTTTATTTTATCGGGAACGAGGGTCATCGAGGGTCGCCGAGCGGTAGAGGAGAAACCC
>NC_057800.1:5728891-5738641 GCF_018294505.1 Triticum aestivum
GACACCGATGGCCACATGTATCTCACACCCACGATACTTGCTATTTAGGGTTTCCTCTATCGCTCGGTGACCCTCGACGACCCTCGTTCCCGATAAAAAAAAGAGGAAGAAGAAGAAAAAAGAGGAGAAGAAAGAATAGAGGAGTTCTTACTCCTCTATTCTTTCTTCTCCTCTTTTTTTTCTTCTTCCTCTTCTTTTTTATCCTTGAAGCGTTGTCGAGGCCACCCCAAACCCTAGAGAAGCAGCGTCGAGGCCACCCCAAACCCTAGAGAAGCAGCGTCGAGGCCACTAATTAATATTAGTTCTACGTTTTTGCCACTAATATATCCACCTGTTATGTTTGAATAATAATTGCCATGTTGTCAATATTTGTAGAAACTATGGACACCGCCCGAGATGAAGTACAAGAAGAGTTGTTGGGGGACATAATCGCACAAGGAAGTGATGCCATCTGCTCGTTGTTTCTCAACGAGACCGATGGTCTGGAAGCAGCTGATTATGATGGCTCCGGTGACCTAATGCCGGTGCAAGAAGGAGACCGTGAGGACGGCCCCGGTGACCCAATGCCGGTGCAAGGAGACCGTGATGACGTCTCCGGTGACCGAACCGAGTCCGGCCAGGTATATATATTAGTTAAGCTTCTGCTGACTAGCTAATTGATGCATTTATTGTTTTGGTATGTACACATATTAATTAAGTCTTTGTTCTTTTTTCTAGCCCTCCGGATCGAGCACAACTTCGGTAAAGAGACGGGGCCCGAATAAAAAGTTGAGCTCGAATGAAAAGTTTGAGATCATAGCAATCGCGCCCGACGGCCAACCGATTGAACCCCTCCGGACAAAGAGCACATTTGTTGCTTAGTGCGGGGTTTTGGTTAGGGACAAGATCCCGATCAGCATCCAGCAATGGTTTAAGCCGGCTACAGAAGACCCTGAGGTGTCTTATGTCAATGATATGCAGAAAAATGATCTTTGGACTGAGATGAAGTCAAATTTCACCCTACCGCCAGAGGATAATCCAGAGAAGCCAGTTAAAGAGCAATTAATCAAGTCTTTTGCTCCTAAGAGGATGGCAGAACTATTCAGGAGGTGGAAGAAAGAGCTGAATAAGTTTGTCGAAAATAATGAGACACCAGAATTCAAGGGCAGATATGAGAAGATCGGAGATCACTGGCCCGCATTTGTGGCCCACAAGACACCGGAAAAGAGTAAGAAGATGTCGGTGACAAACAAGCAAAATGCTGCGAAGAAGAAGCATCACCATCGCACAGGGACAGGTGGCTACCTCGTAGCCCAGCCTAAGTGGGCCAAGACTGAGAATGATCTGGTTGATAAAGGGATCGAACCAGAGACAATTAACTGGCCAGACCGTTGCCGGACTTGGTTCTTCGGGACTGAAGGAACCTTGAAACCTGGAACAGGGAAGTGCATTTGGACGAACGATCGAATGGACATACCAGTCAGGAAGCTTCAGCACTATATCAAAGCAGCGCAACAAGGGACGTTCTTTCCATACAGAGAGAACGACGAGCTCACAATGGCCCTCGGGAATCCTGAGCACCAGGACGGACACGAGGCACGCCAGGCTCCATTCCGTGGAAGGTTGGGTTTCCGGACGCTGGCGGTTACAAATCCCATGAGAGGAGGAAAAAAGTGCAGCAGACCCAAATGCAGGCGCTGCAAGCAAGGGTACAAGCGATAGAGGAACGAGAAGCAAATCGCAGCAAATGTACTTCCGAAGCTTCCCCAGAAGCTACCCCGCCATCTCAGCGGAGAAGCAGCGTGGCTTCCACCGAGCTGCTTCAGCCGGAGCATGCCTTGACGGCTCCTGCCAGCTATCCCGTGGATGCTATCACGGAGTCTCAAAATTGCCACCTTGTGACGCAATGGATGAATTTGAAGGTCAAGGCGGCTGTTGGCTCTATTTATCCTACTGAACCCGGCGCAACTTTTCACTGTCGGCCGATTCCAGAAGGATATGCTAGGGTGATGGTGGATGAAATAACGGAGGGATTTGAGGACCTCCAGCTTGACCACCCTACTGGTGAAGGGGAGACTAGGCTGGGGTCTGCTCTGAAGACTCCATGCCTATGGCAGAAGGAGCTCATCAACCTTCCGAACTGGACGCCTCTGCCTCCTCCTCCAGCAAGTCAGGGCACTCCGCCTCCTCCACCGCCTCCTCCTCCGGCGAGTCAGGGCACTCCGCCTCCTCCACCGCCTCCTCCTCTATTGAGTGACGATCAGGGCACTCGACCGGCTCCTTCTCCAGCGCGTGGCGGCACTCCGCCTCCTTCTCCGCCTGCGCCGACGCGACCGAGCAGCCAGCCTCCTCCTTCTCCGCCTCGTCAGCAAGGGCGGAAGAGACCTTCCGCCGCTCCGGCTGCTCCGGCGCGTCGTAGTCCTTCTCCTCCGCCTCGTAAGCAAGTAAAGAAGACAACCGCTCCGTCTGCTCGGCCGGCGTCTAGCAGTACAGCTAGAGGTGGGATGGGAGGACATACAGATTCGGTCCTTCTCTGAAGACTCCAGAGAAGTTACCATACGAGAGGACCCCGGAGGAGAACGCCGAGATCGCACGAACCGAAGTGGATGACTGGTTTCAAAGGTTGAAAGCAAAGAGACATCCACTTCCGGAGGAGAAGGTAGATCCGGTGAAAGCGAAGCGCACTCTGGCTGCCCTGACAAAACCACAGAAGTCTCTGCCGAAAGGAAACTATGAGCGCATTATTGGAAAGGAATTTGCCGAAGCGGAGCGGTCGGGAAGTACTGTCAGTGATCAAAGGCTGAAAGAACGACGAGCTGGGAAACAAATTGCCCCGCTCAAGGTGCCTAGCCACAACGTTGCTAATGATCCGAGGATGGTGCCCGGTTATAGCAATCTTGCAGATTACCTGCCCGACGATGTACATTATGAACCCATGGAGGTGCAGATACAAAGATACAAGTACGGGAAGCCTCTCATCAAAGATGAAAGATCTCTATCAACGATGACACGAAGATTGCATGATTGGTACTTGAAAATCTGCAGAGACTCTGGGGGAGGAGTACTTTGTATGTGAAAGTAAAAAAGGAGCATGACCTCGTTGGAATTGAACTGTTGCCTGTTCCATTTGAGGAGTTCTATCAGTTTTTCAATCAATTGGCCCTCGATAAAACAACAGTCGCCTGCTACTGTCAGTAAGTAGTACTACTTCTGTCATTAAGTCTCTCTATATAGCTCAGCTCTTTCATTGCATGTATTTATAATCATCCTCACTATATTATGCAGATTGAAGATCGCCGAATTGAAGAAAAGACAAGTCGGTGATATTGGGTTCATTAACACATATCTCATAGATGCAATTTAGGTTAAATTTCATGCCGCAGCTACCGAGGCCAACTTGCTACTATCGTTGGTAATAAATGAAAACAAAGATATAATACTCTTTCCTTACAACTTCAAGTGAGTGTTGCTGTCTTGTGCGTATTCGGTTTCCCTTATATATTAGTCAAGGTTATAGTAATGTAATTGATGAGTTCTGCATGCGTGTGCAGTTTCCACTATATTCTCCTAGAGATTAAGCTTGAGCAGGGACTAGTAACCGTCTTAGACTCAAGACGAAAAGATCCCCAGGACTATGCAGACATGACTCAAATACTCGAGAAGTAAGTTAAATTGATCATTATCCACCATATCAGCAACTTTGTTCATTTCCTGATATATCAAGTAATTGTTTTCTTTGTCCGGCAGGGTTTGGAGAAAATTCACCAGAAAAGCTCTGGGACTGCCGAAGGAGCTGCAATTTAGACACCCGAAAGTAAGTACTATAGTAGCATGTTCCGCGCATCTACTAGTCATTCAAGTGCTAGTTTCATCAATACCATTTGACATTCTTGCTTATCAGTTTGATTGACCTCTATTTCTTGTAAAGTGGTTGTGGCAGGAATAAGGGAATGATTTCTGTGGATACTATGTTTGCGAGTCCATCCGCCACACGACCTGTGAGCGGGGCTACACTGACGAACAATATGAAGTATGTAAATAACAACATTCACAATTTTATTTTATTACCATCATTTGTGTTGAGTTTCATTCATTCATATATATATGTATTGACCCCCTTCTTCAAATTATATGTATTGACACTTCTCTCTATTAATTATAGCTAGCTAACACAATATATGAAACACCTAAATTAACCCCCAAAACCGCCAAACCCCCCCTTTCAAAAAAACAAAAACCCCAACCACAGAAATGCTGACGCGTGGATGCCTATTGGTCCCGGTTGGTGCCACCAACCGGGACCAAAGGGTCTCCTGCCTGGGCTCCGCGCACAGGCCACGTGGAGGCCCATCTGTCCCGGTTCTGGATTGAACCGGGACTAAAGGGACAGGGCATTAGTACCGACCCTTTAGTCCCGGTTCCAGAACCGGGACAAAAGGCCCTTACGAACCGGGACAACATGCCCTTTTTCTACCAGTGTGACTCCGGTATCAAGTGAAGATCTTGGTTCGATAGTTGGATGTGGCTTCGGAGCTCTGATATGAAGAGCAGTACAATCACTATTGGAAAGGGTACAATGGACTGTATATTTCTTCAAGCTGTAGTACGACAACTGCTTCTCATTGGAACTAGATGACCCGGTGCACCAAATGGCGCAGAGACCCAATTGAAACCATGTTCGTGTTGAGAAATATTTGCCTTTTTTAGTAACTTTATGTTTGATCAAGGATAGAGACCATGTCAAACCTGAAGTGTTTTGAACGTGTATTTGGACAATGTGCCATTTGGCTCTATGTTACCCAAGTAAGGTGCAAGGTCCAAATTCAAGCATCAAGGGTAATGATTCTAAACCTTTTGTAACAGAAACCTATGCATTTGTTAGTCGAGCGCCTAAATAGAGGAATTGCTATGGCAGTGGCCTGACATGGGTTTGCTGGTGTCAAATCTTTGCGTTAGAAAGCTGCACAAAATACATCATGTGCATGCCCAAAAATGTGCTGAGTTGACGATCTCCGGACCCCATGGTCAGACCGTTGCTATGGCGCAGCAGAGCTGAGAAGCGTTCTTCAGAAACACACCCATCTAGCGGTAAACCTAGGTTGATAAGCAAGCAGATCGCAGAAGATTCTGTGAGGAAAAGAGAAACCACAATCGTTATATGATGACACATTATTTAGCACGGTTGTATCAAACATGGAACCCAAGAAGCGCTAGTCATACCGTATGTACATATCTAGTCCAACCGATGGAAGAATTACTTCTTTGCTTTCTTTGGAGCGCCAGCCCCCTTGGCAGCAACGTTTGTCCTGAGTTTCATTCTTGGTGAAAAGAGGAGGTATTTTAGTAATTTTGTTCATACCGGAAACGACCCACAGCTATAGAATGTAATTTCCATGGTAGCTTCAGTTCAGTTCTGTACATACATGAGATTTTCTTCCTATAGTTTACATGAGAATAAAATAATCCATGACAAAAAACCTGAGAACAATAGGGTTTTAGCTCACTGAAATTGTAGATTACACATGCATGTATTATCTCTTATGCAGAAACAAAATAGCATATTAATATATATCAACATGTACAAATTGATTATTCAGGTGTTGAGTAGGAAGCATACACGCAATAAGGATTGATAACTTGATCAAGGAGGAAACTTCATTTCCTTAATAGCATTTGGCAGATCAAGCTATAGAATAACACTAGTAGAAAAAGGGGCTTTTGTTCGGGCCTGGCCAGCCCATTAGTCCCGGTTCTACCACGAACCGGGACCAATGGAGGCATTTGTCCCAGTTCGTGAGCCAAGGGGGCTGGCCGGGGCCTCGTGGGCATTGGTTCCGGTTCGTCTGGGCCCATTTGTCCCGGCTCTTGGCACGAACCGGGACCAATGAGCCTCTCTCCTGGCCCACAACCATTGGTCCCGGTTCGTGGCAGGAACTGGGAAAGAAGGATGGCCTTTAGTCCTGGTTCCAGCCACGAACCGGGACAAATGAGTTGCCTATATATACCCCATCGCTGGCGAGCAAAGCACTCCACAGTGCTCTGTTTTTTGCTGGCTGACGAGGAAGGGAATTTGGGTGCTCTAGCTCACCTCTTATGCATGTGAGCTGTTCGACGAAATACCCGAGCCACACTAGTTAAGCTTTCTCCTCTCTAAGATCGACCTCCGAGCTCCATTTTTTCTGAGATTTGTCTAGGTTTAGCGGTCTGTCATGCCCCGTCCTCATCTTCACCTCTCGTCGCCGGCACCACCGTGGTGAGCCTCTTGTTCTTATCTTCTTTTTGAAAGAAAAAAAATTCTTACTTTAGATAGATACTTGTCTAATTTTCTTACTTTTGACACACATAATTATATATAATGCATGCAGATGAACCGACAATGGATGTACGGTGATAGACACACCTCTGAGTACATTAAGGGCGTGCATAATTTTCTCGAAGTGGCTGAGGCAAACAAGCAGAATGGTTTTATGTGTTGTCCATGCCCTAATTGTGGGAATACGAGGTCTTACTTGGACAAGAAAATCCTTCACACCCACCTGCTTTATAAGGGTTTCATGCCACACTATAATGTTTGGACGAAGCACGGAGAAATAGGGGTTATGATGGAAGATAGCGAAGAAGAAGAGGACGATGACAACTATGTGCCCCCTGAATACGGTGATGCTGCAACAGGGGAAGCTAAAGATCAAGAGGAAGCTGAAGATCCAGAGGAACCAGACGATGTGCCCGATGATGATCTCCGCCGAATCATTGTTGATGCAAGTGAAAAGTGCGAAAGTGAAAAGGAGAAGCTGAAGTTCGATCGCATGTTAGAGGATCACAAAAAAGGGTTGTACCCCAATTGCGAAGATGGCAACACAAAGCTCGGTACCATACTAGAATTGCTGCAGTGGAAGGCAGAGAATGATGTGCCTCACAAAGGATTTGAGAAGCTACTGAAAATATTGAAGAAGAAGCTTCCAAAGGATAATGAATTGCCCTACAGTACGTACGCAGCAAAGAAGGTCGTATGCCCTCTAGGATTGGAGGTGGAGAAGATACATGCATGCCCTAATGACTGCATTTTCTACCGCGGTGCGTACAAAGATTTGAACGCATGCCCGGTATGTGGTGCATTGCTGTATAAGATCAGACGAGATGACCCTGGTGATGTTGAGGGCGAGCCCCGCAGGAAGAGGGTTCCTGCGAAAGTGATGTGGTATGCTCCTATAATACAACGGTTGAAACGATTGTTCAGAAAGACAGAGCATGCCAAGTTGATGTGATGGCACAGTGAGGACCGTAAGAAAGACGAGAAGTTGAGAGCACCCGCTGACGGGTCGAAGTGGAGAAAAATCGAGAGAAAGTTCTGGGCTGAGTTTGCAAGTGACCCAAGGAACGTATGGTTTGCTTTTAGTGCGGATGGCATTAATCCTTTCAGGGAGCAGAGCAGCAATCACAGCACCTGGCCCGTGACTCTATGTATGTATAACCTTCCTCCTTGGATGTGCATGAAGCGGAAGTTCATTATGATGCCAATTCTCATCCAAGGCCCTAAGCAACCCGGCATTGACATTGATGTGTACCTAAGGCCATTAGTTGAAGAACTCTTACAACTGGGGAATGGAACAGGTGTACGTGCGTGGGATGAGCACATGGGGGAAGAATTTGACCTAAAGGCGTTGCTGTTTGTGACCATCAATGATTGGCCCGCTGTCAGTAACCTTTCAGGACAGACAAACAAGGGATACCACGCATGCACACACTGTTTAGCTGACACCGAAAGTATATACCTGGACAGATGCAGGAAGAATGTGTACCTAGGCCATCATCAATTTCTCCCGACCAACCATCAATGTCGAAAGAAAGGCAAGCATTTCAAAGGCGAATAATAAAGGGAATATAAATATTCCAGAGAAAAACTTCCAGAACGTAAAGTCTCAGGACTGCCACGTGATTATGACGCAACTGCTTCTGGTTGCATTGAGGGGGCTTCTACCAGAAAACGTCCGATTAGCCATTGTGAAGCTATGTGCATTCCTCAATGTGATATCTCAGAAGGTGATCGATCCAGAAATCATACCAAGGCTAAGGAGTGATGTGGCGCAATGTCTTGTCAGTTTCGAGCTGGTGTTCCCACCATCCTTCTTCAATATCATGACGCACGTCCTAGTTCATCTAGTCGACGAGATTGTCATTCTGGGCCCCGTATTTCTACACAATATGTTCCCCTTTGAGAGCTTCATGGGAGTCCTAAAGAAATATGTCCGTAACCGTGCTAGGCCAGAAGGAAGCATCTCCATGGGCCATCAAACGGAGGATGTCATTGGGTTTTGTGTTGACTTCATTCCTAGCCTTAAAAAGATAGGTCTCCCTAAATCGCGGTATGATGCGAGAGTGACTGGAAAAGGCACGCTAGGAGCAGACTCAATAATATGCAGGGACGGGTATTCTTGGTCTCAAGCATACTACACAGTTCTACAGAACTCTACCTTGGTGATCCCGTATGTCGATGAACACAAGAACAGTCTGCGCTCCAAACACCCGGAGCAGTGTGACGACTAGATTACATGTGAACACATCAGGATTTTCAGCACTTGGTTGGAAACACGTCTCAGAGGTGACACCACTGTTTGTGATGAGTTGTACTCGTTGTCCAGGGGACCATCTTCGACTGTATTGACTTACAAAGGATACGAGATAAATGGGAATACATTTTACACGATCGCCCAAGATCAAAAGAGCACCAACCAAAACAGTGGTGCCCACTTTGATGCAGTAACCGAGAGGGGAAAGGTCACATATTATGGTTACATAATGGACATATGGGAAATTGACTACGGACATGATTTTAAGGTCCCTTTGTTTAAGTGCAAATGGGTCAATCTGTCAGGAGGTGGGGTACAGGTAGACCCACAGTACGGAATGACAACAGTGGATCTGAACAATCTTGGGTACACTAACGAACCGTTCGTCCTAACCAATGATGTGGCACATGTTATCTATGTGAAGGACATGTCTACCAAACCGAGAAAAAGAAAAGATAAGGAAGCGAATACATCATACGATGAGCCAAAGCGCCACATAGTTCTTTCAGGAAAAAGGGACAGTGTGGGAGTGGAGGGCAAGATAGACATGTCTGAAGATTATGAAAAGTTTCATGAAATTCCTCCCTTCAAAGTCAAGGCTGACCCAAGCATCCTGATAAACAATGAAAATTATCCATGGTTACGGCGCAATAAGCAAAGCACACAAGCGAAAAAAATTTAAAACTTTCTCTCCACAACTATTATGATGATACCATGCCAACTTTCAACCTTTTCATACTTCATATGAAATGCCTATTGTAACAGACGAGTTTCCGTATGAAATCCTGATACTCCGAAACAGATTGTCCGTTTTGTACACGAAGTGCATCCAGTTTTTGCCGTAACCCTCTCTACTTTCTTGCACATGCTATGTGCGTGAAATGATGATACCATGCCAACTTTCAACCTTTTCAGAGTTCATTTGTAGTGCTTTTCAATTTCATGGTCTCATGAAATAATCAGTAAATGCGTGGAAAATAAAAAATATCATAAAAATAAATAAATAAGTAATTAGAAACAGAATAAAATAAACTTTAATAAAATATATAAGTAGAAACAAAATAAAATAAACTTTAATAACATAAATAAGATTTATGAAACTAAAATTATCAACGTATTTTCTGTTCAATACATTATAAGCAACCTCTAGTATTACTGAAACTAAAATTATATAAAATTGATGCAACTAAAATTATCAAAGTTT